>NC_068985.1:103495234-103499205 GCF_001194135.2 Octopus bimaculoides | reverse complement strand
TATGTGTGTGTGTATTTGTGTCTGTGTTTGTCCCCCTAGCATTGCTTGACAACCGATGCTGGTGTGTTTATGTCCCCGTCACTTAGCAGTTCGGCAAAAAAGACCGATAGAATAAGTACTAGGCTTACAAAGAATAAGTCCCGGGGTCGATTTGCTCGACTAAAGGCGGTGCTCTAGCATGGCCGCAGTCAAATGACTGAAACAAGTAAAAGAGTAAAAGAGAGTAAAAGAGTATCTTCCCAGCAAAATCATCTGAAACTCTTTCGGGGAAGATATGTCCCTGGTGATATGAAATTAAAGAACTCCTGCCCTTGTGTATCGCTTCGAAAAGCTAAAATCTTTCAATAGTTCAGCAAAGTATAATCTACATCGTATTGGGCGTTCAAATAACTTGGTATGGTTGAGTAAGAGTATTTTTAATTAATCATTTTAATACATTAAATTGATTGTGCTGTGTGTTTGTTGTCGTTGTTTTCGTATTTTTTTTTCGAAAATATCGATCTGAGCGGGTTATCACATAACATGAAAATCAATCGGAGATTTATTTCGCGTTACGGGATTTCACATTAGAATGGATTAATGAACACGTTGCTCCTGTAACGCGGAGAATCTTGTATTGTTAAATGACTAACATGCTCTTCCAGAATGTAATTGGTATGCATATATGCATGTATATATATATGTATATATATATGCATGCATGCATACATATGTGTGTGTGTGTATATGTACACACATACATATATTTACACAAATTCGCATATACATGAAAACATATCCATTTATATATATATATATATATATATATATATATATATATATATATATATATATATATCCACATACATACATACATACAAGTATGTGTACACACATATATATACACACTCTTATTTCTAGCGATACTGGTACTAATTAGTAGCCTCTGTCACTTTAATAACCTCTATTAATTTGCCTATATATATATTCAAACACTTTGCCTTTTTTTATATAAAACTACCAATTATTTTTCCCAATTAATTTGAAAATAAAGTCATACGTTATTTCCAACAATAGAATACAATAGTGGCTTATCGTTTGTAAGCAACTGTGTAGTTGGTGTGACATAAGAAATTTGTAGTTATATTTTTCAGAAAATACCTCACTAGGATAGGTTTTACTCATAAATGCTATTCAAGTTGCAGTCATGATGGCGACATTGACATTAATGATAATACAGCGTCGTGTAAGAGTATGAATGAACAGATCACGGTCATGAAAGGCCATCCGAATTTATTAGCATGTTTACTTTTTTTATATGTTACTATTCAATTATAGGAGTTAAATATGTCTTAAATTTATTTTTGTATCATTAACTTATTTTCTGTATTAACCAAACAAATTATACTATAATAAGTGTAAGAGATTTAACTGTTCCACTTCACTTGAAAAGCGATCCTAAAGTCAAGGTAAGTTAGTCAAGGCGCCGATTTGACGGAGATTTTCGAGTTTCGGGTTCGAATGTAATGCATTATTTGTTTACGGCTTTCTAGTTTCTGAGTTCAAATCACGCCATGGTCAACTTTCTTCAATTTGGCCTTGATTAATAAAACAGCGACGCAAGGTAGTTGATTGGTACAATTGTTTGAATATCTGTTGAGGTACCTTGCTGTATCGAGTTTTTGGTCTTTGCATTCTAATTTTGAAAGTTCGCTTTTCTATCACAAACCACTTAATGTCGATAAAAAGGGATTTTCAGGATTCGGAAAACAGTACAAAGCATCTAGAGTCAGATGGAAGGAAGCGTCGTTTAGAATAGCACATCAGTTACATGAATGAAACGAAGCAGACCTTGCACAGAGCGGTATAAACAACGCTGGAAGATGAGTAAGAACTTTTTCTCTGACCTCTCTATATATTTTAAAGTATTTTGATTGAGTTTCTTATAGCCATTCCCTTCCATTCTTGTCTTTTTTCAAGCTTTATTTATGTCAATCTCATACATCTGTATCAAAGCTACAATTCTGTCAAGGACCGAATTGTAGCTTTGATGCCACGTCGCGTCTCCACCACCTGTGCCCATCGAACGACTTTAGTTCCCTTTTAGCGCACGAGTTCAAGCTCTGACAAGGCAACTATCGTATATGCTTCGCGTTGTAGAAATGTTCAAGGGCTATTCTTGCCACTAGCACGTCGGTTGCAAGGTCTTTTCTAATCGCCTCTTCTAGCTTGCAAATTAGCTCTCACTCTTCGTTGCTTATCTCCATCACTAGCTCTTGATTTAACGCTATCGGCTCACATTTAGATACCATCTTCAGGGCGTCCCACCACATGACTGCCCCGCCAGTTCCGCTTGCCTAGCTCGCTAATCTCACCTCAGTAGTCTTCGAGTTTAATTCGAAGAGGGTGGTGTTTTCCAGTTCAATAAAAGAAACTTTTCCAGATGCCTACATTTAATGAAAATCCCAGATCTACAATTCGGTAGATCGATAAAGTTGTTACATCTAAAAAGAAAACTTTTAAAACACGTTCAGTGAAAGTGCTGTCCCAACATAAAATATCTTATCACTCGTGGGTTACATCAGGTGCCCACTCTAAATTGTAACTGTAGAAATTCAGAAACTTGCTCACTCGATTAGGTATGCATGGTTAAACTAATGGTTTACGAAGAAGTCACCTCAGAGCTCTAAAATAATGAAACTCAAAGGAATAAGTATTCTGCTATATGCGAAACTAAGTTTTTAAAAATGATATGGCAACCATCAGCCTTCTTTCTGACACGTGCATAAGAAGAAAAGATTCAAGTTAGCTCGCAAGATCCTGATACTGAAGGCTAGTAATACAATACACAACATCAAGTGGAGTTATATAAAGACACCACATTTCATCTAATGAGTTCAAAATATCGATGATAATTCCAAAATATGAATGGGATCCATCACTAAAGAACTTCAGCTGTTAGAGTGAATTATCAGAACAGTGATGTACGAGGATATTCGATACAATTCGTATGTACTGAAGAGAGACCAATTCATGTCTGCAAAGACACAGGAAAACCGTTACATCTGTGACATGTAGTTATTCAACAAGGTTAAAAGTACTCACGAACATGGCAAGCTTCGACCAAGACCAAAGGCCTAACGGGAGAAATGACATATAGTTACGTGCATATCTTACTGATGTCCCTAGAGTGAAACACACTAAATTTCAAGTAAATGTGATGCTTTTAGGAATGAAGAGGATCGATGGTCATATCATGTCACCTCACATCTTTCTACAGGATCCTAAAATTAATGCTGTTGGATACGCTGAAGTGGAGGAGACAGTTGTCAAACAGTGAAAGGCCATATGTGTTTCAACAAGACTTAGCACCTCACAAACTTGCGTAATCCAAGAATTGACGTCCGGCAAACTTCACCATTACGTAACATTAAACCTGTCGCCTCCAGACACGCCAGACCTAAATCCTATGGACTATTATGATTAGAGTGTTGTTGAAAGGGAGACTAATCGACATCTTCATAGTAAAATAACTTTACTGAAAGTCGCCATTATCCATATGATGTCCGCAATGGATAAAGGTCATTTAGTGCAGGTATGTTAACAGATATGTTAAGCAGATATCGAAGCTGAGGGCGGATTCATTGAAAAATATTATAAGAAGGCTTATCGAAAACATATGCACAAAACTTTTTAAATACGTTTTGTCTTTGCTAGACAAGAATTGTTTTATTAAATTATTAAATGCGACTTCAAATACAACTCACTCTACGTATGTGTAGAAAAAAGTGCTTTCTGATGTTGTTGTCTTTATTGTCAGAAAATATCCATCAGTATGCATTCTCATGGAAAAAAAAATTCGCGTTATGAGTTTTCACGTTACGGCCAGATTTTTACAAAGGCATTACTCCTGAAGTATAGGAGCTTGCTGCGTATGTGTGTGTGTGTGTGTGTGTGTGTGTGTGTGTGTGTGTGTGTGTGTGTGTGTGTGT
>NC_068985.1:103494683-103495081 GCF_001194135.2 Octopus bimaculoides | reverse complement strand
ATATATATATATATATATATATATATATATATATATATACATATATATAATTAACGCTAGTCTATATGTTCTCGGTGTGAATCACTCTTTTTATCTTACACCTGCACAATCAGTGAAAGAAATTTCTCAGACGCTCTTTTTCAATCTATCTCTCTCCCAGTCTAGACACATATGACAAATGTTATACATGCATGATGATATATGTGCGTCAGTAAGAATACACATGTATACATATGCATATATGTGGGTGCATATATATGTATGCTATGTATATATGCTTATGTATTTATATAAACATATCTTTAAACATACGCGTGCACACACACACACTTACCGCACACACATACATACATATATACATATATATACATGCATACATATATATATATATATATATA
>NC_068985.1:103480629-103493531 GCF_001194135.2 Octopus bimaculoides | reverse complement strand
ATATATATATATATACATACATAATATATACATAATGCATACAGAAAGTCGACAAAATTATCGAAACAACTTATCGAATAGTAGTTTATTAATACGGAATTGGTCAAACTTTGACATTAATCACAACCTTAATTCGTCAATGAAGTGACTCATACAGGTTCTGACTGGTTGATGGGGGATTTCGTGCCGTTCTGCAAGTACAACCTGCTTTAGCCCTGTCAATGACATTCAAAAATATATCCTTATACTGAGAACCGGTCATTCTTGCAATCTAAGTGGCTTACTTCACTTTTGTGCTTTTCGTACCAGTTTTGAATAACAGGCTTGTGAAACGGTGCGTTATTGTCCTGGAAGTTTTTACAACCACTAGAGAACACTGTTTGTATCAGAGGACGGGAAAAAATTCACTAAAATCCTTAGATGAAACTTGGCGTTGACTTTACTATGTAGAACAACTAATTGACCAAGAGAATTTCGTGATTTAGCAGCCTAAATCATCACAGAACTATCTCCATGCTCTTTCATAGAAGCCACACTGTCACAGCCGAAGGCTTCTGTGCGCCGTCTCCAGACATAAACTTGTTCCAAAGTAGGAAAAATGTCAAATAATGATTCATCAGAGGAGATATTGAGTGGTTGGCCTTTTCTTATAGTCAATAGACATTTTCCTACCTGATTACCAGTGTTGATGAGTGATAGGAAAGGTTTAACAATCACAGTTCTCACGTGATATCTTACTTTAAGGAGATTACAATAAACAGTTTTGGTTGACACAAGCTTGATGATATAGATATTCAAAATTACATGTTGCCATCTTATATACTTGTATTGATTTTATATTGATTTCACAAGGCTACATATACGAAGATAAGATGAAGACGTTAGAATGGTCAGCAGTGTTTTGACTGGTACTTTTCGTTTTATAAACCAAGAGCAAATTTACAAATTATGTATTGATATCTAATATTGATTTCAAAGTGTGGCAGAAGGCCAGCAATTTCGGGGATGAAGTAAATGGATTACATCGATAAGAATAAGTTCAGCTGATATTTATTTTATCGATCTTGAAAGGATGAAAGGCAAAGTCGGCTTCGGCAGAATTTGAACTTCCTTAGACCGTAATGACGGACAAAATGCCGATAAGCAATTTTCTCCGGAGTGCTCACGATTCTGCCAACTCGCCGCCTTAAATATTGATATCTTATATTGACAAAGATCTAGAAATGTGTTGAGGTTAATCATGAAAAGATGAAAATAAAAGTGGCCATGATGCATAATGGGATTTTAATACAGAGTCTAACGAAGGATAACTAAAAATTGCAGTTAGTTTGACAATATGTCATACTCGTAGGTTTGATTCCTGCGACTCGTGGTGTCTTGTTCCCTTGAGCAAAGTACATCATAACATACTGCTCCAGTCTACTCAGCTGAAAAGTAGTATCAATCTGACTGCTGGTGCAGTACTCTCTCCGAACAGTTGTTACATCCTCAATGTACCACTGGGCCAAGAGCAAGAAGACTGAGAGGGATATCTATGTCTGTTCACGTCTATATAAGCACTAAAACAACTTGCAAAAGCGTGGCACAATCTATCAGGTCATATTCGCTTTGAAGTGACGGCTAAGATATATCATGACCACCATTCTACTGAGTCGTATAGCAAAACATTGATAGCAGATTAGTTGTGTTCTTTTATCGAAATGTCTACTCGGGCTGTAAAATTCACGACTATACTTTGCTATTTACCTAGATTACATGCAGAAGATATCTCAAATGATGCCGGAAAAATTAGATGCCGGAAAATTAGATGCCGGAAAAATTAGATGCCGAAAACATAGGTGTCTGGATAGAATACTGTTGTTGTTGGCACTCCGTCGCTTACGACGTTGAGAGTTCCAGTTGATCCGATCAACGGAACAGCCTGCTCGTGAAATTAACGTGCAAGTGGCTGAGCACTCCACAGACACGTGTACCCTTAACGTAGTTCTCGGGGATATTCAGCGTGACACAAAGTGTGACAGGGCTGGCCCTTTGAAATACAGGCACAACAGAAACAGGAAGAAAGAGTGGGAGAAAGTTGTGGTAAAAGAGTACAGCAGGGTTCGCCACCATCCCCTGCCGGAGCCTCGTGGAGCTTTAGGTGCTTTCGCTCAATAAACACTCACAACGCCCGGTCTGGGAATCGAAACCGCGATCCTATGACCGCGAGTCCGCTGCCCTAACCACTGGGCCATTGCGCCTCCACGGTTAGAATACTAAATACTAAATAACATAACTCATTAAGTATTAACAAAAAGTATAGCAGATTTTCCCATCATATTCTTTGTCTAAGACATGTAGGTTATGTCGAAATTCATCACGTGCCGTAGATGACATAACTGAAATAAACAACTACCCTATATATTCAAATTTAATCTTGCTTCATACACACCACCACCACCACCACCACCACCACCGCCACTTCACATTACAGACCCTTTCTTAGCTCTTGGTATTTTTTAGCACTACACGAATTAAAAGTTTTTGACTCTTACTTAATTATTACCACCAAATGCAAAGCTACCCTGAATATTTAATTGTTGAGTAAATCATTATTACGAATGAAATCACAAACTCTTTCAAGTTTAGAAGAAAAGAAAAGCGTATTCATTCGAATGCAGTCACGCACATTGAGCAGACACAAAATAGAGGTTTATATATAACTGGATATGAATCGAGAACTTTGTCAACAAATGTAACAATGCATATTTAATCACTTCAAAATATAATGAGTTATCTAGCTATATGAATGGATCACGTGACATTATCCTGAAGGTGTGTGTGCATATGAATGCATGCCTATATATATATATATATATATATATATATATATATATATATACGTACGTACATACATACATACATACATACATACATACATACACATACACACATACCTACCTACCTACCTACCTACCTACCTACATACATACATACATACATACATACATATACATATGCACGTGTGTCAACATATACATATATATAAGACCTTTTTCTTAGAATAGATACAGTTACAAGAGTGTCTTCTTCAGATAACCTTTCTGCTCCGCCTGAGAAAATATTCGAAGATAAAAATGTGAGTACAATAAATTTTTTGACAATTTTCTCTTAATTTTTTTTTAAATATTGCATTAAAACATGCTTAACTGATTTAAATTTAATTTTTCTCACCTAGTTTGCAATCAAGTTCTAAACCAATTAATCTTTGTTTTAAAAGTTGCTTTAAAAAGTTATCTGAATATTCGTCAGTTCATTTCTTCTTTGCGAGTTTTCCTCTCTTCATTTCGCCCACCATTATGCAATCACACACATAATTATATACATACATATTAAATTATACTCTGTTTTATTAATTATATTGTATTATATATATGTGTATATGTGTGTGTGTATTAGAATAATGTAAATATATGTAATTTGTTATATTTATACAATTAAAGACAGCACGTATATATAGATACATTCATATATGTATGTGTGTGTAACCATTCATAGATATATATATGTATATAACTATATGATATATATATAAGCTACATATATGATCTATGCATAATATACGTATCATTTTTAAACGGCAGAATTTACAAAGTGATTCAAACGCCGAGAAGTTTCCTACATGTCATTTATCAAACTTTGAGAAGATCCGCGCAGAAACTCTCGGTTTTTTGTAATTTCTGCAGATTAAAAATAATAAGATATATATACTCACGTATTGATTTCTAGTCACTAGCGGTGTTCTCCGATGGATTTCGTTGATCCCTATAAAAATTCATCAGAATAAAAATATTTGCAGATGATTCTATGCTTCAGAAGATTATCAAAAAAGATGAATGAATAAGATTCAAGTGCTAGTTTTATGTTGTAAGCCATCGGGTAGGAAAGTAAAGTATACTTTGATAAAGAGGGAAATTTTTTGAATGCACTTTTGTCTGTCTGTTTGATTTTCACATCTTATAGTAACTTTAAGTGATTGTTTCCAAGGACGTGTTCTATTTCATGGTCGTATGATTTTTCTTACTTGTTTAAACGCAAATATGTTACGGATTAGCGAATAATACGATTGGAGTAATTTTGTGCCAATTATTTGCAAACTATCTGAACAAGCATTTACAGTCAGAGACTACAAACGTTTCTTCTCTTTCGCCACACATTCTAAATAGGGTTTAGTTGGCTTCTGATTGCTTGATCCTTGCTGCTCAGGATCAAGCACTCGGAATAAGATTCAACAGAAACACAATATGCTTGAAAGGTTGATGTATTCAAATAAATACCTAAAAGTTAAAATAATAAATACATACAAATGTTTTCCTCCACATAGATCCGTATTTATAGATAGTATACGATGAATAGAAACATTATACATACACTTTGAGGCTTTTCTACCGTAAATTATCCAGTCGTTTAGGATGCTTTTTCAAACGATTATCACAATTATAACAGATTTTCTTTTATTTTTGTCAAACAATTGCATTTATAAAGTAGAACTGGTCGGTTCAAATATTTAATTATGAATGGCACTTAATTCTGATCAACAGCTTACCATACAAAATAAAATTTGTCCTTGGAAAGTTCAAACCTTAAGCGAAATGGCAAGTTACTGTCACACACCATCCAAGCACCCGCTCAACTTTATCACTATTCCAGAAAAAATACGTCAGTTTGCTATCGAAGATCCAGAAAAAGACGCAATAGTTTTCTATGACAGCAAACTCCAAAGGTCAAGTTTCACAAGGTATGTGTTATTTTCCCAATTTCGACAATCTCTGTCTTTTTCTTATTCTTTTCTTCAAAGACTGATTTCTATCTCTACTTTCGATTGGAAAGAATTTCCGTGTGTTGGAGCTATCTCAGGTTACGTAAGTTAGAGACATAATTCTACCATTTAGGACGTCAGTGTATTTCCTTTTGACCATTAGAAAATTTGAATAAACAAAGCTTGGAGGTATTAGTCAATTTGAGTTCAGTATTGAAAAACTACCTCAGCCTTCTGCATCGTGGTTTTCAATTTCTATGTTAGTCTAAAACTCAAAAGCCTGTAACGCGCTCTATTCAGCTACATCCTTCTTTAGACAAACCTCCTGCCATAGTATGAATAAAGTTGTTTTTTACTTGATGGAAAATAATGATTTAGCTGAGATGTTATTGTTATAGAGATCGATTACATACAACAATGACATTAATTGATACCAAGTGATTTAAAATAAGTCGAAATTTGCAGGTTACTTTAGAATTATTTAAATAATAATATTTTAGGGTGAAGTATAATTCGTTTATTTCTTACGATTAGAAAATGCACCCTTCACCAAAAATTAGTAGTTCTTAGAAAGCAAATGCTGTAGATAAAAAGTAGATCCCACAGAGAATCGCCAGCTAAACTTCTCACTTTTGCATCTAACTCCACTCGGATTTATTTCATTCCATTTGCTTAAGGCATAACCATCACATCAAAATAATTCTACACTCAATTAATATTTATTACGTAAATATTCATTCGATATCTAACAGCTAAATCATTTTTGATAGAATTTGTAAACTATATTTATAGAAAATTTCATCATGCATTATATTATTTTTTTTCTTTTCTTGTAAAGGAAACAACTCTATGATGAAACAGAGAGTGTTGCAAAAGCCCTTGTCAAGCAAGGAATCAAGAAAGGTGATCGAATTGCCCTCTGTGTATCAAACTGTATTGAGTGGATAGCATATGACAGCGGCATTATGATGGCAGGAGGGTGTTCAGTGAGACTGTTTGTTGGACAAGCCGATTTCTTACCCATGCTAGAAGATTGTGTTGCAGTAATTTTTGGCTCAGAGCCAACATTTTACAACAAATTACTTAAAGTAGCAAATATCTTAGAAGATGGCACTGTAATCAGTGAAACTTTCCCAAAATTGCGTCTTGCTATTACTGTTGCAAACACAGATTCAGAAATTAAAGGTTTATCTTTAGATGAAATGAAAGAAACGGCAAAGAACGATCTGAACATAATTATTCCTCAAGTAGACCCTGAAGATATCACAATTATTGCACAAACATCTGGATCAACAGGAAAACCTAAGCGAGTTACTCATAGTAGCTTTGATATTATTAATTGTTCGGAGATGTTTTGCGATCTACATAATTTTACTGCGGACGATGCAGTTTTCAATGAACGGTATTTTGGCTTTGGAGGATCATACCCTTTCACGTTTATCGCAGTTGGATGTAAATATGTCACCGCAGATATACGTAGCATACACTGCCCAAAAGATTTTTCTAAATTGAGAGATCTCTCGAAAATAGAGGGTTGCACTTGGTTGAATATACTCCCGTCAGATTTACGTTACTGTACGGAAGGGAAAAATGTTGCACCTAACATAATGACAGGAGGTGATATAGCTTCTTTTGACGCGGTTAAACAAGGTTTGAACTGGGTGTCGTTGATTGACTATCATTTATCAAGTGCTGAAACTTTACTGATTGGAACAGTGTTAGTAACGAAGCAAAATATCGGAGATTATGTTCCTGGAATAATTGGACGAGTATATCCTAATATTGAAGCAAAAATTGTGGATGATAAAGACCGCATTGTCGACATCGGTCAAGCAGGTTATTTATGCATTCGGAGTAAATGGTGCACAAAAATAACCACTGATGGAGAATCTGTTCAACAAAATGGATGGTTTAAGACAAGAGACATATGTAAAATGAATGAAAATAAGGAAATATTTATGGTTGGCAGAGATGTTCAGTTCATTCAGAAAGAAACCAGAAAAATATCAATTGTATTTGTTGAGCAGCATATGAAACGTCACCCAGATATAGATGACGTCATTCTTGTCCCTGTGCCAGATGAAGAACTTGAATTAAAAGCTTGTGCTTGTGTCATTATGAAATCTGGAAAAAAATTTGATGAGAAAAATATTCTTCAGTTCTGCAGGGAAAACCTTCCACAGCCAAACGATTTTGATTATATATCATCAAACCCTGATTATATGGTACAGTTCGATAAATTTCCCAAATTGTTGAATGGCAAAGTTGACAGAGTTTCAGTAAAGGACATGGCAATTAAATCTCTCATTCAATCACATTCTTTGTGTGCGACAACCAATTGTAATCCAAGGAATAAGAAATGAAATTCTTCGTTTGTAAAGGGAAGCAAAATAATTTAATCCAAGGAATAAAAATTGCTTCTACCTTTAAATTTGTTATTTTAAAAATATTAAATTGCAATTTTGCTAAAAATATATAGACCATTAACCAGAAATTAGTTTAATACCAGGCGATTCATCTTCAGTTGTACTTTATTTTACTGCATTAAAATCATTATTGTATCGATTGAACCAATATGAATCCTTTCGCATTATAAAAATGACTATTTTACTACATAATGCTGTAACTTAATTTCTATTTCTTTCTAATGATTTTGAATTCATATTCGTGACACGTATCAATCACATTTATAACAACTGTTACATTATATCCTTTTTGCGCTTGTTAATAAAACTGTTGAAACATATGATGTCTCTGTTTTATGCTGTAAAATAATAACGCTGACACTAATCCCAAACACGTTTGTAGATAGATAGTGACCATTAAAATATAGATTATGTAGTGTTAATTTCTATAATTACAATATCATGACATAATTTTCATTAACTTGGAACAATGCGATGGTTTAAATAGAAATTATACCAAGTGAGTTTATTGAGCGAAAACACCTAAAGCTCCACGAGGCTCCGGCAGGGGATGGTGGCGAACCCTGCTGTACTCTTCCACCACAACTTTCTCTCACTCTTACTTCCTGTTTCTGTTGTGCCGGTAATTCAAAGGGTCAGCCTTGTCACACTGTGTCACGCTGAATATCCCCGAGAACTACGTTAAGGGTACACGTGTCTGTGGAGTGCTCAGCCACTTGCACGTTCATTTCACGAGCAGGCTGTTCCGTTGATCGGATCAACTGGAACCCTCGACGTCGTAAGCGACGGAGTGCCAACAACAACAACAACAACATACCAAGTGAAATAACGTCAGTGTCAAAATAAAGTCTAAACGATATGTAATTGATACTTATAGAAACATGTTTTGCAATTTTGGCTCAAGGCTGCAATTTCAAGGGAAGGGTTAAATCGATTACATGGACCTCATTGCTCAACTGCTACGTATCTTATCGACCTCGAAAAGGATGAGAGCAAAAGACGACCTCGGCGGAAATTGAACTCAGAACGTAAAGACGACGAAACACCGCTAAGTATAAGGCTAACTCGCTACCATAACATGTTTTGTCATTTTTATGAATAGAATATTTTTGGCTCACAACCTTAATATGTCAGAAAGACACGCTTACGTGCACACACACACACACACACACACGCGCGCACACACACACACACACTCACATACACGTTCGCACACATATATACACTCAACCCTATACTCTTCATGCACAAAAAGTCGCTAGGATGTATGCACTAGCTATTATGTTAAGTTGTCTAGTCAATCGATGTTCATTCATTCAAAATATTTGCATTTCTCAGTTCCCTTTGAGCTTGTAAATACTGGTTCTGTTAGCTGGAGACAACTAACAAGACCTAAGCATGTTCAGCGTTACCAGTATATTTGTGTTGCCGAAGTTTAAATTCATTCCCTGTTGCATGATCCCACATAATTTTGAATTATTTTGATACTTCTCATTAAAGTACACTAATAATTCAATTAACCCACTAAATACGATCCCCCCCAAAATACAATGTTGACCTGCGCTATAAACAGTCATTGTGACCCCTTATAACGCTGTTTTTAAAAATGTTACAAGCGTAACGGTAATAGACTTCATCAAATGAATGGAAAATTCAAAGACTCATTGTCGAACATTAGATAACTTCAGATAATTTGATATACAATTTGTTCTAAGGTAATGATAAAGTAAAATTCAAGTCTATATAAAATTATAAAACAGGTTGAATTAATCAACACGATAAATAATGAGTACACTCGGCTTCTGAGCATTAATTCAGTTGAAAAGTAGCAACAAGAAATAAGTCACAAAAGATTATAAATGAGATGAGGAGCCAGGCTGTGTTTCTTCTGCAAGCATTGGTTATTTTCTGAACAATACATTTAATATCGACTACGTTTTCTTGATTTTTCTCTGTCGTGACTCACACTAGCAGGTTATCTTGTCAATGATTGCGCTCTCAATCAAGATCATTCTCACAAACTGGTCTATGATTTCCATTATCTCACATCTTTTTTTAATCGCTCATTTTTTTAAGAAGAAAAGTAAACTGTTGGTAAAAATATTTAGATTACATCACACAAAAGTTGAAATACATCGCATCTATAACACTAAAAGGAAGGACGGAAGTGGCATCATACATTTGGAGACGGTATATAAAGCAGATCCAGTTGGACAAGGCATCGTCACGAAAACATAAGACATTCTACTACTAGGAATTTCATGGGATCTGAACTCCATCAGCGTACAATTCTCAAAGGGAGTAAATAAACCAGAATAAAACAGGCTCTGTCGAGCCACACCTGGTTCCAAAGATCGCAACTCAAAAAAATTAGACTTGATAATTGTTACACAGGACCAATATTTATTAACTAGGTATTGTAAGAGGTATGTTCTGAAGCAAGAAGTAAAGCCGGAATGTTGCACTGTGGCTAATTTCATGAGCCAACTGACAAACTAGAATAGCTCGCAATAATTGCATCGAAATATTTCAAAGAGACGTAACTGGGTTGCTACATATATTTGTTAGAAAATATGAAGAGAACGAAGGCACCTAACAGTAGAAAAATGACATAAACATGTCTCGGATTCGTGGTAGAAAAGAAAGGTATCATCCACTATGATATAAGCATGTACATGTATACAAGGAAATAGGGGGGAAACTAAAGGAAACTTTTATGAAAGTCAAAAGACGGAGATTTTGCACATTAATTGATTTAGCTTGCCCAAATGACTGAAAGATTTTCGTAAAGGGAATTGAAAATCTCTCCTAATATAAGCACCTGGTAGGTGAAAAGGCGACAGCTTTTTAAAACGGAAATAGTAATATTTCTAGCACATCTCATATTTAAACGGGGAACTAAAACAAAATGAAATTGCCAGTCACCTTTCAGAGAAACATACTCCTCTAAGGAAGCGGCCATGTTTTGTGCATAAAATATGAAGTATTAATATCTATAAAATCTATAAAATATGAATTATTAATAAACAAATTTATTCAGTTATATATAGCGCTACAGAAAGGTTCCAGTATATTAGAATATGCGTATTCTTTGCCGAATGATAATAACAAAAATGTTCTCAAATTTTGGCAGAAATCCAGTAATTTTAGGGGAGATGGTAAATTGATTACATTGACCGTAGTATTCAACTAGAGTTGTTTTCTTTCTTTTTTTTTTTTGTTTGTACTTACTTCGAAAGGATTAAAGCAAAGTCAATCTCGGTGGCATCTGAAATTAAAACATAAGGTGCCAGAAGAAATGCTGCTATTTTGTCCGATGCCCTAATGATTCTGCCAGCTCAATGCAATAATAATAATAATAATAATAATAATAATAATAATAATAATAATAACAATAATAATAATAATAATTAATGATAATAATAATAGCAATAATAATAATGGTTCCCAATTTTGCCACAAGGACAGCAATTTTGGGATGAAGGGATGAGTCGATTACATCGAATCCAGTGTTCAACTGGTAATTATTTTATCGACTCCGAAAGGGTGAGCGTCTAAGTCAACCTCTGTAGAATTTGAACTCTGAACGTAGAAACGGACGAAATACTGCTAAGTATCTTGCTCGGCGTGCTAACCGTTCTGCCTGTACGCTGCCTTAATAATAATAATAATAAGAAGAAAGGGAAACTGGTAAAGTCAAGTTCAATAGAATTAGATGTCGAAACAGTAATAAAGGATCTTGAGCAGGGAAAAACCTATAAATACCTAGGAATAAATGAAGGCTCTGGTATCCAGCATGCAAGTATGAAAGAGAAGGTTAGGAAGGAATGTTATAGAAGAGTTCGAGCAGTTCTGAAATCTGAGCTGAATGCATATGATAAGGTGTTAGCCATAAATTCCTTAGCAGTCCCAGTTGTTCTTTATAGCTTCAATGTGCTTAACTGGAATACTAGTGAAATAGTAAAAATTGATGGAAAAATCCGCAAGTTACTGACTTGTAATAAGATGCACCATCCAAAGGCAGACGTGGATCGTCTTTATCTTCCCAGAGCTCAGGGAGGTCGAGGCTTGATCCAGCTTGAACTTACGTACAAAACCACCACAATCGAACTGGCCAAATACCTTGAAACAACCAACGACTGGATGCTGAAACTTGTTGAAAAACATGAAAGACCGAAAAAACTTCACTCTATTCTGAAAGAAAGCAAATAATTCGCTACTGATCTCTTAGATACCCACAAGCTTGATCAGGTTGAAGGAAATGTGCCAACTGCTGCCTGGAAAGAAAATAAAATTAATTGCAAAGTCAAAAGCACATGAAAAATTAGCTAGCAGATGGGAACAGAAACCTCTGCATGGCAAGTATGTGGCTCGTAGCAAACAAGCTGATGTCGACCAGAAACAAACGCATCAATGGTTACGAAGCTCAGGACTAAAAGCAGAGAGTGAAGGTTTCATATTAGCTGCTCAAGAACAAAGCTTATTAACCCGGAACTACCAATGTGATAAAAAATGGAGCTGACTCAAAATGCCGATTCTGTAACGATGAGATTGAAACTATAGACCACCTAATCTCAGGGTGTAGAGTCTTAGCACCTGTAGAATATAAAGCAAGACATGACAGAGTCGGCCAGTATAAACACCATCCTGAAGCTGTGACTGAGGGAGAAAATGTATTGATTCTCTGGGACTTCCCCGTACATACCGATAAAGCTATAAAAGTTAATAAACCGGATATTATTATAAAAGATCAGACAAAAAAGATGTGTTTATTAATTGACATGAGTATTCCTTGCGATCATAATATAGCGGCGAAAGAACTTGACAAGATCAGTAAATATAAAGACTTGCTAATGATCTCGACAACAGTTGTTCTCTGACCTACAGGTTTATACTTAGAGCTATTTCATCGACTCTGGCCATTTACATAACTCTCATCTAGATTTATTGCTTCAATACTTTAAAAATTGTATGATGGCTATTAAAAACTATGTATTATTTGGAGGAAACATGTTTGCAGAGTTAAGGTGACAAGAGAGAAATAGACAAACTGAAGAGTTGCATATTTTTCATGTTAGAGAAACTTGCTGCAATTGCTGCAGGATGCAAGACTACATGAGGAGAGAGAGAGAGAGAGAGAGAGAGGAGCTGAAGGATAACACTGGGATTACTGCACCAAAAGTTGGTTTAGGAGTAGAAGTAAAAACATTCGTTTAAACCTGATAGTGATATAGTCTCATGTTTCATATTTCTGAGTCATGTTGTACAGAAGAGCTGCATCACTGATAAATAGGTAAGAAATGGTCAATAGTGCTGAAGTGGATGGTAACAAGTTGACCAGGCATACATAATATACTTCGAATATGCTTCCAAACACAATTGGCAAGGCGATGGCCTGTATTAAATTATATTGCGCTGCAAGGTTTGCTGATGAGACAAAATATGAAGTTAGAAGAAGCGCAACAGAAATTTTGAGTAATGCTTACTTGATTTAGGTCTGGTGATGCTTGTAGGGTTGTTAAAGTATGGATGGGTGTTGCAATGTCGGCGGTCACACACACAACCACATACATGCGCTCTGTATCACGCACAAAGAGAGACTAAAACAGAAAAACAGAGAGAGAGAGAGAGAGAGAGAGACAAAGAGAGTGATAACTCATAGTTAAGATATACAGAAA
>NC_068985.1:103476368-103480619 GCF_001194135.2 Octopus bimaculoides | reverse complement strand
AAATTCATGCCAGCAACAGTAAGTCATAAACCTATACATCTATAAAGGAAAATACTATATGCGTAAAGTTTTATACTAAAATTGTTCGCGTATAAGTTTTTAAGGGCGAGAGGAGTATCATTTTAGGGTCTGTTTTTGATAGTTGTCTCGTTTAGAAAGACATCTACATACAGATTAAAATAAGGATAGACTAATTTTCAGGCTGTTCTACCCACTTTTTTTGCCATTCTATTATAGCTTGACCAAAAGACTAAGAAGATTGCTTTGCAATCATTAGTTTTCTCTTTCGATTACACAGTATGGCATCTTTGACAAATGTAACTTCGTTTGTTTGTTTTATTTTTTTACTGTAAAGTCAAGTCCAGTTAATACTTTAGCACTTTGCAATTTAAAGAGCCGATTTATTTACTAAATTGTTCCCCGTTAGAAAATTTGGTCCAGCATAGTGATGAAACTATAAATCAATTATCTGTTCTTACTTCTGTTCCGTGGAGGCGCAATGGCCCAATGGTTAGGGCAGCGGACTTGCGGTCATAGGATCGCAGTTTCGATTCCCAGACCGGGCGTTGTGAGTGTTTATTGAGCGAAAACACCTAACGCTCCACAAGGCTCCGGCAGGGGATGGTGGCGAACCCTGCTGTACTCTTCCACCACAACTTTCCCTCACTCTTACTTCCTGTTTCTGTTGTGCCTGTAATTCAAAGGGTCAGCCTTGTCACACTGTGTCACGCTGAATCTCCCCGAGAACTACGTTAAGGGTACACGTGTCTGTGGAGTGCTCAGCTACTTGCACGTTAATTTCACGAGCAGGCTGTTCCGTTGAGCGGATCAACTGGAACCCTCGACGTCGTAAGCAACGGAGTGCCAACAAACAAAAAAACTTCTGTTCCAGCGTCTATACCACTTCAATGCATGGTTCCCTTCATTTTATTGATGTAACCATTGTATTACTCTAAATGATGTAACGCCCCGTCGGACTCTAGATTGTTAACCGAATCTCGAAAAGCCCTTTTTATAGACACTGAAAGGCCAGTAATAATCAAAGAGACTTTCAAATCAAAATGCAAAAATCTAGAATAGATACCACAAATTATTTCAGCCGACATTTTAACAATTCTACTAATCAGCCACCGTGGACTGGTGTTCTATTTATCTACGCCAAATCGATGAAAGTTGACCTCGGCAGGATTTGAACTTGGAGACTAGAAAGCTATAAAAACTAAAGCATTGCATTCTATTTGAAACTCAGAAACCTTCGTCAGGTCGGCGTTCTCATTAACCTTCTTAGGTTTTTGTGTTGCGTATCCAGTGAAGTGAGGCATACATATCTCTCACAATAGTTATCGTTTAATTTGTTTAGTTAACGCAGAGTATAGGTTTATGGCATATATCATTAGTAACGTATTAAGAAAGTAAACTTGTAATAAAAATAGGAAAGCTTTTCATAATTTTAATTGACCTCAGTTTGTTCAGTCATACACTTACACTAAGATGCACTATCATTCATTTCAGTGACGCCATCATGGTGGCCATTTGAATGAAATTTATGAGTAAAGTAATCTTAGTGGGGTATCTTGTGAAAAATGTAATAATAAGTATATTAACCAATTACGTAATTGCACATAAATGACAGCTAAAGTTATATTATATTAATAAAAGTTACGCATGAATGATTTTCAAATTGAGAAAATAATTACCACTTTAACAACCACTGAGGAGGCGCGTGGCTTAGTGGTTAGGGTGTCAGCATCATGAGCGTAAGATTGTGGTTTCCATTCTTGGACCGGGAGACGCGCTGTGTTCTTGAGCAAAACACTTTATTTCAAACCTCAAAAACAATCTGATGCTAAATGAGAGAAAATTTAAACTCATTCACTTCAGAAAGAAAGGATGTGTTTAACCAACTATATTCCATTCCCTTGGAAGTATAACTGTTGGTACAAAATAATATCGGAGATTTCAAAGTAATTTTTGATAACAAACCCCAGCTAGAACGTCCACATAAATTATGAGGTCGATATTGCTCGAAGGATGAGGCACTAGGTCTGCAGAATATTCTGTTTCTCTGAATCTGATGCATATTTCTTTTCTCTGTTTTTTCAGGACCACACTCAGGATGTTGTTGCTCGCTATGGTCCCCTAATACCAAACGGCATTACAACACTTCATTTGTGTGATTGCTTCAAAACACGCACATTTCTCTCCACCGTCGCGGCGAGCATTACAGAGTTTATAAGAAAAAAAACTAGATAAATAGATAGATAGATAGATAGATAAATATACATATACACATATGTATGTTTGCGTGCTTGTGTGCGTGCTTGTGTGTGTGCTTGCTTGTGTGTGTGTGTGTGTGTGTGTGTGTGTGTGTGTGTGTGTGTGTGTGTGTGTGTGTGTGTTACGTGGAAAATGCGAGCAAGAGAAATAATATTCTTAAGATAATAAATCTGGAAAATTACAGGACAAGTTATTACACTTGGAAAAGTTTAGGACAATTTATTACATCTAGTAAAGTAAACAAGGCTATGTTATTATGCCGATTAATAATGTGTTAACTGTGTCAATTAGTGGTGTCATTAATAATTTTTTCCTTACTTCAATGACGCCAGTGGCATATATTAAAGTCCCCTTATAGAATTATATTCATAAAAACGTATAGAACTATATTATCACCCTCAAATTTAAGAAACAAACACCCATAACTTTTTTCTATTAAAACATCATTGCATGAGACTTATACAATGAAATTCCTCGAATTGAGCTCTATCATTTAAGCTTCATTAAAATATAGTTTGTCTTTAAAATAAAAAATTTAATTACACTTAGATCCAATTTTTTGCCTCATAGTTGTTCATGGTATTTTACCTCTCAATTTTTTTTTTATGCAAATGTTTGTTGCCTGGGAACAAAACTATGAAATTCTTCATGCCTTCTTCTATCATTGAAGCTAAGATAAAAATATCTTGCTTTTAAAATAAAATAGTTATTTAGATTTAAACTTGATTGGTGGCGTTATTTACTCTCCTATAACGTTGCTACAAATTCTGATGTAAACTTTTTTCTACTGGACCAAATCTCAATTTTTTTTAATGTCAAAATGTAGCTAGCAGCCAGTTCTCTTCAAAAATGTTAACAGTTTTCAATTTGGTTAAGAACTGAATTAGCGAGAAGCTCTGAAAGATGCTGCGTGTTAGTAAATTGTGGCCTTAAGAATATTATTTAATTAGGTCGTCAAGTATGAAACTTGTAGAAAAGAAAATAACATTTGCTAATGTTTTATAAATACAATGAATAGTTTTATTCATTAAAGTATGCACCCATATTGTCAATACACTTTTGCCATTTCAGCAGTAACTTGTCCAGCCTGGAACTGTAAAATCCTGGCAATCTAGAGTCAATAAAATCGTGGAAGGTCTGTTTTACAGCATCGTCGGAATTAATTTGTTTTCCTATCAAAATGTAATCCAAATTCTGGAAGAAGTGGTAGTCAGTGGGGCCAAGATCAGGTGAGTATGGTGGATGAGGGAGAACTTCCAACTCCAACTCCTGTAGTTTCGACAATGTCATTTTTGTGATGTGTGGTCTGGCGTTGTCTTGCAATAAAATAGGAGTGGATCTGTTGACTAATCTAGGCTGGGTTTTTTTCTGAGTTTCTGCATCATTTGGTCCAGTTGGCTGCAGTATACTTCGGCCGTGATTGAAGAGCCTGGTTTAATAAAATTACAATGGATCACGCTTGCGCCAGAACACCAAACACAGATTCTTTTGATGAATTTTGTTTTTTGGACTGTGTTTTGGTAGCTCGTCTTTGCCCGACCGCGTTGCTAATTTGTTAGGTAAATGTTACCAGAACGAAATTTTTCAAACCAATTTGATACTGTCTTCTGTGTAATAACATTAGATTGAAATACTCCATTAATATTCCGATCTGTCTGTAAAGCTGTATTTCCAAGAAAGAACTCATAAAACTGTACGAATTTCCGACTTATCCATCTCTGAAAAAAAAACCCCAGCAAAAAACATGATTTATGAATATTTTATAAAGTACAAAATGAGTTAGAATAAAGAAATAGATGTGTTAGCTTTCTAACGAAAAATAGATATTGTCAAAATATAATAATGGCACAAAATGAGCAGCTGTCAAAATTTACCATATACCTTACTACAAATTTCATACGACCTAATACTACCGTTGTTAAATGATATTTATATGTGCGCGTGTGTATGCATATATATATATATATATATATA
>NC_068985.1:103473430-103475813 GCF_001194135.2 Octopus bimaculoides | reverse complement strand
ATATATATGTATGTATGTATATACGTATATATATACATATATGTCTATTTGTATGTATATGTATATATAAATATATATGTATATATATATACATGTATATATCCATATATATATTTACAGATTCATATGCATACAAGTATATACATATATATACATATAAATGAATGTATATATATATATAAAACAAAAAAATCACACACACCCACACATATATAAAACATATATACCTGCATATGGATACACATAAATGCACACCCATACAATCACACACCCATACATACATGCACATGCCCCTATATATCTTATATGCATGCACATATATACATATAAACAGTTGTATGCTACTGTGAGAATATACAAAATGGGTGTAACTATGGGTATCCGTAGCTCTGATTACCCAGTGTTTGGTTGATGTTTTCATGTGGACTGCTATGATAATAACTCCGGTGTGTGTGTGTGTGTGTGTGTGTGTGTGTGTGTGTGTGGTTATACAGCTATATCTCTTCAGTGATAACAAACTCTAAAATATCGGTTTGAAAACCGCCTTTAAACGAAAAACTCAAATTTGATTCACCTTTGGCAAACACATAATTACTAATAACCATATAAAAATCAAAATGGAAGAATTACCAGAAAAACCATTTCTTTTCATTTTTCAAATATATAATACTGTGTCTGTCTATCTATCTATCTATCTATCTATCTATCTATCTATCTATCTATCTATCTATCTATCTATCTATCTATCTATTAATCTGTCTATCTATTTATCCCTCTATCTACTTATGTGTGTGTATGTGTGATGCGCGTATAGATAGGTAAATAGATAGATAGATAGATAGATAGATAGATAGATAGATAGATAGATAGATAGATAGATAGATTAAAAAACGAAAATGAAAACAAAAACTTTTGGCATGACTCAAAAAAAGCAGTTAATTTAGATAAAGAATCAAACAGATAGAGTCTCTTACAGCTGTTTCTAGAATAGCCAAACATGTGGATCATGATTTTGAGTAAGGATTCCATACGCTAAGTATACCGTCATCGGAGAGTTAGAAGTCAGAGATGTAAAAATAAAGAAATATCTTCAATCACGTAGATTATTACTTTCTAGTTTGTTGAAAATGATGGAAGGATCAGAGTGTAACGTATATGTGTTACATAGTTCCATAATTGAATAAATAATTAAGTTATAGATAAGGAGGCAGTTCCAAAAGAAGGATGTTTGATGATAATCCATGGCAGAAGATAACTATTCTTTGTCTCTGCTTTGGAACTGCTAATGGACTTTACCTGTAACTTTATAATTCATTATTTAATCGTTTGGGGAACTACGTAACAATTGGCGGTAAGTACCATTTTCCAACAGTCACAGAATCATTGGACTCTGCCTCATGTGGCTTTCTGTTAGGTGAGATGTATTCCATAGCTTTCCAGTGATCAACTTTGACCCTAAGGACTAGATGATTTCTTTCGCTATCCTCGCTGGAAGAGAAAATTATTAACTCCTATTCCTGGAAAGGGTAGATGTGAACGAGAGGAAAATGAAATATTTGCTAATTTCCTTGGGCGAGAAAGTACTTAGAATATAAATTGGGTCTTTATTTTTGCGTTTACGGGTGGACATTTTACCGCGATCTAAGATAAGCCCTTACTCAAAGAAATTATTGAAGGAATGACTTGCTAAATCAAAATGACTGACCACTGCTTTTGAGATGACATAGTTGTTATTACATCAGAGGTATATACCAGCCTCTAGAATAATTTGTTTCACATATACACACGTACACCACACAAACTTAGATAAATCGCACACCATACAGGCCTAGATACAATCAAGCACACGTTGTATATGTCTGTATGTATGTATGTATGTATGTATGTATGTATGTATGTATGTAAATCGATTTATATGTGCGTGTGTGTGTTTATATGTGTGCAAATATCCATGCATAAGTATAAATATGACTGTGTGTATCTATTTTACTCTCTTTCTCTCTCTCTCAATCTATCTATCTATCTCTGTCTGTGTCTCTCTATCTCTCTGTCTGTCTGTCTGTCTATCTGTCTGTCTGTTTGTCTGACTCTCTCTCTCTCTATCTCTCTCTTTACTCTTTTACTTGTTTCAGTCATTTGACTGCGGCCATGCTGGAGCACCGCCTTTAGTCGAGCAAATCGACCCCAGGACTTATTCTTTGTAAACCTAGTACTTATTGTATCGGTCTTTAGCCGAACCGCTAAGTTACGGGGACGTAAACACACCAGTATCGGTTGCCAAGCGATGCTTGGGGGGGGGGATAAACACAGACACAAATATATACACACATCATACATACATACATACACACACACACACACACACACACACACACACACATAT
>NC_068985.1:103471080-103472564 GCF_001194135.2 Octopus bimaculoides | reverse complement strand
TATATATATATATATATATATATATATATATATTGAAAAGCTGTGGTCATGCTGGGGCACCACCGTTGCCTGTGCTACACCATTATTCGAAACCTCCGCTCATATGTGGCATTTGGTAAATGAGGGAGTATGATGCTGCTGCCCTCATCTGTGTTTCTTGCCGTGAGTTAGGCTCATCTGGAACCCTTGACAGGAGAAGATCCAGCTTTGTTTTGGAGACACCTACATCCACACCATGCAGATCTCTCAGGCATTTTGGAATGATATTGAGGAACTGTGGGCCCTTGAAACCTTGAAACTCGAGTTGTTGCAGTATCTGGTCCTGTATTTTGATGGGATGCTGGGATCTTTTGCACTATGCAGTGATACCCTATTCTGCTGGTTGTGTATCTTTCAATGCCAAAGTTTGGCACAAGACCTTCCAGAATTTTCCAGATGCATATAACTGTGTATCTTTCCCGCCTAGGTTCTAGGGAGAAGAGTCTTAATTCTTTCAGTTTTTCCCAGTAGTTGATACGTTGAACTGAGACGATTTTCTTTGTGTAGCTTTGTTGGATTGCTTCGAGTTGCACCGCTAATTTTATATGTGTGGTGACCATATTGGAGCAGTAGTCTGATGGGTTGCACTATACTTTTGTTGAGTACAAATTTATTATTCTTAAGCAAAAATATTCCTGTTTTTCAGTTAATATTAGCAAGGCACTCACGTCTTTGTGGAACTGTTATGTTGATAATTATTAAGTTGGCGAGCTGGAAGAATCGTAAGGACGACGAAATGCTTAGCAACATTTTGTCGTCCTTACGTTCTGAGTTCGAATGCTGCAGAGGTTGACTTTGCTTTTATCCTTTCAGAGTCGATGTAAGTACCAGCTGATCACTGAGGTCTTTTAAATCGACTAGCTCCTTCCCACAAATTCCAGGTATTGTTCCTATAGTACAAAGGATTATGTTAGTGTTTGATTTTATGCTTAGTTATAATATAAACAGTTTTACATTAATTTCATGGGTTACTTTATAAATGTATAGACGAATATTCTTGTTTAAGAATGGTGAATTTCTGTTCTGCAAAAATATAAAGTAATCCCTCAGATTAGTGTAAAATATTTTTATTATAACTGAACTTAAAAGCAAACATCAACAAATATAAATATATGTATGTATGTGAGTGACTGGAGCGAACACGTTACAATGAAGTAGAGAAATCTGAAAAGACAACACGAAACCGGTTATTTTTCAAAATACAATGTTTATATACCAAAAAGATTTTATAACATTTTTCTGACATAATTTAAATATATACTTTAACCATGTAGCACAAGCCTTCTGTAGTTTTTTCACTCTTATTATCTTTTATACATCCAACCACGTTCTTTCACATACCAACTTTCTCACCTGTATATATATATATTTAAAGTTTCAGCTTAGAGCTGCGGCCATGCTGATGCACCACCGTGTTGCTACACTGTTATTACAGGGAGCCTCTT
>NC_068985.1:103465508-103468863 GCF_001194135.2 Octopus bimaculoides | reverse complement strand
CAAAAACATACGTCATGTATGTGTTTTTGACCTATGTTTTTGACCAGTGTTTTGTATGAACTTTTGTAAGTTTGGTGAGCAGAGACGGATTTTACCTATGGAAGCCTGCTGTTATTACGTGTACCTTGAGGGAAGTAAAGGACCTTCTAATATAACTTTTGTCATTTTAAAGTTTTGTCATTTTAAAGTTTTGTCATCAGGTATAGTATTTTAACCGATGGACTATTATATTATTTTATTTTACTTCATTTTATCTTATTCTATTTTGCTTTATTTGTCTATTTTGAATTTTTTTTCGAATTGGAATTTTTATAAAAAGATATATATATTATGTTATATTTTTAAACTGTAACAACGTCGACAAATTTGTATCAGTTCGTATGATCATATAATATGCACAATTTAATTGTACCAATAATTAAAATTCTAACACTGACATCAATATACCCAATTTATCCTTCACAAATTTCTTGGGCTTGAACTGTTATAGATTACCAATTAAACCTGAGACATGAATACATTTCAACTTTTTACTGATACATCTTATAATCTGAATTAAATTGGCTTTTCGTTCAACACTAACTACTTGTAACGAAAGGTAGTTTTGCTGACTCAGTATATTTACTTAATAAATGTAAGACCTGTAGGATCGAAGAACGTCTTTTTTTCCTCACCTAATAGGGCTGGATTCTACCCCTACTCTGTTGTTTGATACTTCTAAGTAAATAACTAGGAACGAAATAATTACCTCCTGTTAGTATTTATCAATTCGTGGTAGTAATTTCACCTCATTTGTTTTATAAAATTAAACTTTAATGTTAATGAAGGACTGAATACTTTCTGAATAGTTTCAATTTTAAAGGCATCTTGTTATTTTGTAATGTAAAAGATATGTTCTTGGTTTCTTTAAACTTAAACATTATATATTATGTTTCATTTTCCTTTACTTATACATTCCCGCTTGTCGTTCACTTCGGATTAACTGATTCTGTCATTGTTTTAAACTCAGAATTATTCCCATTCGCATTAAACTCAACATGCATTTCTAATATGTATTGACTTTCAATATTAAGAACACCAGTATCTATCCTGATACTTTCTAATTAATAAAGACAGATATATGTATAATGTTGAAATTTTTTTGTTTAGCAAAATAGGTATACAATGCTTACCTTCTTTAGTGATGAAATTTGAAGCAATTAAAAGTTGTCATAAAACCGAGCTTGCCTTACGATTTACATCTATTTCCGAACTTATGACACATCATGAAATGTACGGTTTAAGTAAAGAATTGCTGAATATTGCATATTCATTCCACTCTCGCATAAAACTGCACCACTGATTTTCATTCAAAATAAAGTAATGTTAAAAACATTTGATAAGTTCAGTTTTTCAACAAATAATTAATTCCGGTTTAAATTTCGATAAGCAAAAAAAGTTTTAAAATATAGATATTCAAAATTATATATTTATATCTTATATTGATTTCAAAAGGCTACATATTTGAAGATAAGATGAAGACGTTGGAATGGCCAGCAACATTTTGGCCAGTACTTTTCGTTTTATAGGCCTCGAAAGCATCAAGAGTAAATTTACTAATTACATATTGATACCCATTATTTACAAATAATATAGAAATTTGTTGTGGTTATATATCGTCTATTACATTGCTTTATTAATAATTGCCGAACAGTTATTTCAATGATTATGAAATGATGAATATAAAGGCGATTATTATGCGATTTTAAGACAGTGTGTAAAGAGGCATAACTAAATATTGTATATTGTTTGATAATATATCATACTTGTTGGTCTGATTCCTGGATCTGGTGGTGTGTTGTACTCTGGACCAAAGTATGACATAACATGTCTTCCCAAGTCTACTCCGCTGAAAACGAGTATTAATCCGACTGCAAGTGCAATCTTCTCTTCGACCAGTTGTTGTATTTTCAGTGTTCCACTGGACCAAGAGTGGGCAGGCTGAGAAGAGTAACCGTGTCTGTTCGATACTAATACCAAGACATATTGATACTAAACTAGTTCTGTTCTTTTATCAAACTACCTATTCGGGTTGTAAAACATATAACTACATTTCGCTGTGTACCTAGATAACACATGGAAGATATTTCAAATGTAACAGTTTTATTAGATGCCAAAAAGAAAACAGACGCCTCGATACAACAATAAAATTGATTTTTTTCTTATTGACATATAATACTGAATAGATTTTGCTCTTATAATTTTTCTGTCTAGAATATGTAGTATATTGTACAAGGAAAGTTATTAAGTGATGCAGATTATATCATTGAAATTAAACTACAGTAGTATGCATTCAAATTCAATCTTGCCCCACTCCTCTCCTTCAAATTTATTTCTTCAATTAACTCTTGACATCTTTGAAACAATACACAAAATACAAATTATTACAATGATAAGATTAGCTCTGTAAGTTAACCACTGTAGTCAAATTTAAAGATAGAAGTAGCGCATTGTTGAAGAGAGAATCTTTCAAGCGTATGGGAAAAGTGACACGCATTCATTTTATTAGTATCACGCATATATTAGAACAAAGACACAAAACACAGGTTTATATAATTGGATATGAGTGAATAACTTAATGTATCAAACAATGTGGCATTAGTTATACATTACTGGGCTTACAAGCATTATGAGATACCTAGATGTACGAAGTAACCAATAATATTCTGAACGTCTGATTCTGAGTATATGTGTGCATGGACACACACACATACATACGTGTATGCATACTCATATATATATGAATATTTAGACATATACATATATAAGCATGTGTGTGAGCGTGCGTGTGTAAATGTGCAACTTCTGTCAGTATACATATATATACGTGTATCAATATACAAATGTGCAAAAATGCATAAAAATATAATTGGACAAACACCTGTAGCCACTCGGTCGCAATACGCCTACGAGTTGCAATACGCAATCAAACTTCAGGAATTTTGATCCATTTTGCATGTATATATATATAAGATCTTGTTGTCTTTCTACAGAAGCAGTGTTACAAGAGAGTCTTCAGATACAGCGTCTTGCTCTCCAGAGATAAAATGTGAGTACAACAAATATTTTGACAAATTTTTCCCCTTGGAGAAATTTGTTCAATATTGCCTTAAAATATATTAACATGATTTTACTTAAACTTTTCTCATCTATTCTACGCATATACATATATATAGCTATACATACATACACACACACACACACACACACACACACACACACATACATACATATATATATATATATATATATATATATATATATAATTATTCGTTTTCCCTTATGAACTTTTTTACACACTGGCTTCTTGATAAAA
>NC_068985.1:103449523-103460182 GCF_001194135.2 Octopus bimaculoides | reverse complement strand
ACAGATGAACTACAGGGAGCGACTGAAGGCACTAGGTCTCTACTCCCTGGAGCGCAGGCGGGAGAGATATGTAATAATATACATATGGAAAATACTGGAAGGACTGGTGCCAAACTTTGGCATCAAGTACTACAGGAATGCCCGCACGGGTCGCCACTGCATGGTGCCAAAGGTACCAAAGGCATCTCACATAAGAACGAGATACTGCAGCAGCCTCGGTTTCAGAGGACCTCAGCTCTTCAATGCCCTGCCAAAACATTTGAGAGACATGCAAGACATGGATACGGAGGTCTTCAAGACAAAACTTGACACTTTCCTCTCCACGGTACCAGACGAACCAATGGCTCGTAATGAGACGCAGTTTAGGGCAGCTATGTCAAATTCTCTTATACACCAGATGTGCCATCAACACTCTTGATTGGACCATGTCAGGTGGGGGAGAAGAGCCATGCGAGGAACGTGAATATCACGGTGGTGCACCAGCATGACCGCAGCCACTTGGCTGAAACACATAAATAAAAAAATAAAAAAACACATACATACATACATGCATACATACATACATACATACATACACACATAGACAATATTAAAAATAAGGATTACTCCGATGCAGCAATAGCATCACATTTTAATTCTATAATTATATACAGCCCTTTCAAAGACATATTTCAATTGCGCTAATTAGTAACCACTGCAGCTGCAACCCTACTATCAAATGGTTACAATTGCAACAATTACTAATCGGTGTAATTTAAACATGCATTAGTCTTTGAAAGGCGGTATATAATTATGGAATTAACGGTAATGCTGCCCAAATAAATCCAACATCGTGGTGTGATGGTTTCACGACGGCATTCTCGCTCGACTACTGGACAATGGAGATTCTTACGACACATTCACAGTCACTAACGGAGTTAAGCAGGCCTGTGTATACACACCTACATTGCTCAGCATGTTCTCAACCATATTGTCGTCAGCGAGAAGCCAGTGTCACGATCAGATTTGGGGCTAATGGCAGACCCTTCAAGCTGCGGAGGCTACAGGCCAAGATGAAGGCAGAAGAGGACTCAGTCTCCGATTTCCTGTTCGAAAACGACTGCGCATTCAGCGCCTTCACAGAGGCCCAGATTCAGCAGGGTGTAAAATGCCTTTCTACTACCTGCAACAACTTTGGCCTCACAATCACTACTCAGAAGTTAGAGGTCATGCACCAACCTACCCTGCAGAAGTTGTATGTGGGACTAACTATCACTTTCGAATAGAAAGCCCTGTGAAACTAACTATCACTTTCGAATAGAAATCCCTGAAAGTCCTGAAGGCGGTGAGCTGGCAGAAACGTTAGCACATAGGACGAAATGCTTAGCAGTATTTCGTCTGACTTAACGTTCTGAATTCAAATTCCGCCGAGGTTGACTTTGCCTTTCATCATTTCGGGGTTCGATAAATTAAGTACCAGTTGCGCACTGGGGTCGATGTAATCGACTTAATCCCTTTGTCTGTCCTTGTTTGTCCCCTCTATGTTTAGCCCCCTGTGGGCCATAAAGAAATAAGAAAGCACATTCCCCAAATCTGTAAACATTGACGATGAAGTCGGCGCAGGCATTACCAAGGGAAGCTCAGCATTCGGGCAGCTACGTGAATCAGTGTGGGAATGGAGAAGTATTAGGCTGACCCCCAGCTTCAAAGTGTACCAGCTTGAAGGTGTACTGCCTACGCTAATGTGCACCTGCGAGACTTGGACGGTTAACGAACGCCAGGCCAAAAAGCTAAACCGATTCCACATAAAATGCTTGAGAAAATTGTTGAAAAATCACCTGGCAAGACAAACTCTCAGACACAGAGGTCTTCACTTGAGCTGATCTACCAAACACTTACACACAACTGAGGAGAGCGCAAGTCAGGTGGGCAGGCCACCTTGATATGCGACTCGCCAAGTCGCACTGAAGAGCTTTGAGAACAACGCCGTCACTTAGGAAACACAAGCTCATGATCACCCTGCATGGCGAAGCTGCACCAACAGAGGTGTTACTTCCTACAAACAGAACAAGATCGCAGGGGGCACAAATTAAATACGAACTATACAAGTCCAGAGACACTCCTTTGTTTTTAGTCCCTACAAACCATCAGTGCTCGACCTGTGGCAGAGCCTCACGAGCACGCATCGGACTGATTGGTCACAACCTGACACACCATGCATCGTCTTCTCCCATATCACAAACTTGGTCACCGTTGACAACGACGGACGAACTAATAATTATGTATGTATGTATGTATTTTGTATGTGTGTATTTTGTATGTATACATGTGTGTAATTATGCATTGCCATTTTATACCATATCAGTGAGTTCGAAAAAGTAGTGTGATGACGGTGAACCAACGATCTCTCAAATTCTAACCCACACGGTTTTTACTATAGTGTAACCTGCTTAACACACTTCTCGCATCACTTTGATGACAAAAACTTCAGAGATTTTCATATGTTATAAATCATTGTTCGAAGAAAAACAATATGTTGCTAAATAAGGAAAATTTTAAATTTTCATATCTCATAGTAACTGCAAGTGGTTGTTTTCGAGGACGTATTCTGTTTTATGGTCACATCATTTGAAATATAAAATGAAATCCAAATGTGTTACGGATGCGCCTATGAATGATGGTAGCAACTTTGATATGTCACCAATTTTCGTAAATTCTCTGGCCAAGCATTTTACATTCAGAGAATTTATGCACAATTCTCTCTTCTCTTTCACCACACATTCTGCATAGAGCCATCTGTCTTCTGATTGTTTGATCCTAATTGCACAAGATGAAGCAGTCAGAACAAGTTACATCATAAAATAGTATATAGATATAGAAAACATTTGAGCTTTATGTAGAATGTATGGCGAAAGTGAAGAGGGAATTCCACATGTAGTCTCTGAATGAAAATATTTCCTTAGTGAGTTTACAAAGGTTTGGAGACGATCACATTGTTACAATCCTAGGCAGCTAGAATCAAGGCCTGTTTCTTTTTTCAAAAGTCGCTTGGTTTTATTGTATCGTTATTGATGCTGTTGTTGCTGTTGTTGTTACTACTACTACTACTACTGCTGCTGCTGCTGCTGCTGCTGCTGCTGTTACTACTACTACTGCTGCTGCTGCTGTTGCTGCTACTACTACTACTACTGCTACTACTTTTTTGCCTTCCCCTTTTCGTCCATTAACATTTCCGGTGTAATTTGGTACCAAACACCCGTTACCTCGGGTGGTAAGTAGCTTACTTACTAACCACATGGTCCTGGGTTCAGTCCCACTGTGTGGCACCTCGGGCAGGTGTCTTCTACTATAGCCTCGGGCCGACCAAAGCCTTGTGAGTGGATTTGGTAGACGGAAACTGAAAGAAGCCCGTCGTATATGTTTGTGTGTCTGGGTTTGCTCCCGCCCCCAACATCGCTTGACAACCGATGGTTGTGTGTTTACGTCCCCATAACTTAGCGGTTCGGCGAAGAGACCGATAGAATAAAAACTAGGCTTACGAAAAATAAGTCCTGGGGTCAATTTGCTCGATTAACGCCGGTGCTTCAGCATGGCCGCACTCAAATGACAAAAACAAACAAAAGAATATATATATATATATGTATATAGAACATGGTGCGTGAAAAAAGGTAAGTATATTAAGATTCATACAAATTAAAATAAATACGTACAATTTTTTCTTAGACATAGGCTCGTGGGGAAGATTATTATGCACATCAAATCTTTCTGTGTAATAAGTTAAGACACATTTTCAAGAGTTTAACACAATTATCACAGCTTGTTTTTACTTTTGTCAGACTGTTGCATTTATACAGTAGATTTATTCGTCTCAAATATCTAATTATTAAATATACCTAATTCTTATCAACAGCTTACCATACAAAATAAAATTTGATCCCGGAAAGTTCAAACCTTCAGCGAAATGGCAAGTTACTGTCACGCACTCTCCAGGCACCCGCTCAACTTTATCACTATTCCAGAAAAAATACATCAACTGGCTATTGAAGATCCAGAAAAAGACGCAATAGTTTTTTATGACAGCAAACTCCAGAGAACTCATTTAACAAGGTATGTGTTTTTTTTATTATTTCGCTTTTCTTTTTCTTTGTCTATTTTTTAAGACAGATTTTTTTTTCTACTTTCGATCAGAAAGTATTTTTAGTGTGTTGGAGCCATCACAGATTTAGTTTTACATGATTTAGAGGCATCAGTCTATCTGACAGGACATCACTATATTGCATTTTAACTATTAGAAAATTTGAATTAACAAGGCTTGGAGATGTTAGTAAATTTGAGTTCAGTATTTTATCAGGAACAGCGTTCGGTACAATTTGCAGGATTAAAAGATTCCATTGAAACACTACATCAGCCTTCTGCATCGTAGTTTTCAATTTCTATGTTAGTCTAAAACTCAAAAGCCTGTAACACACTCTGTTCAGCTACATCCTTCCTTGGACAAACCTCCTGAAATAGTATGAATCAAGTTGTTTTTTACTTGATGGAAACCAATAGTTTAGCTGAGATGTTATTGCTATAGAGATCGATTACATACAACAATGACATTAATTGATACCAAATGATTTTAAAAAAGTCGAAATTTGCAAGTTACTTTAAAATTATTTAAATACACCCTATACCAGAAATTAGTAGTTCTTGGAAAGTAAACACTAGATGAGAAGGAGATCCCACAGAGAATCGCCTGCTAAACTTCTCACTTTTGCATCTAATCCCCCTCGGGTTTATTTCATTCCATTTGCTTAAGGCATAACCATCACATCAAAATAATTCCACACTCGTTTAATATTTAATACCTAGACACTCATTCGGTATTTTACTACTAAATCATTTTTGATAGAATTTGTAATCTATATTTGTAAACTATATTTATAAACTATACATAAAATTTCATGATGGATTTTATTACTTTTTTCTTTTCTTGTAAAGGAAACAACTCTATGATGGAACAGAGAGTATTGCTAAAGCCCTTGTCAAACAAGGAATCAAGAAAGGTGATCGAATTGCCCTCTGTGTATCGAATTGTGTTGAGTGGATGGCATATGACAGCGGCATTATGATGGCAGGAGGGTGTTCAGTGAGACTGGTTGCTGGACAAGCCGATTTCTTACCCATGCTAGAAGATTGTGTAGCAGTAATTTTTGGCTCAGAGCCAACATTTTACAACAAATTACTTAAACTAGCAAATATCTTAGAAGATGGCACGGTAATCAGTGAAACTTTCCCAAAATTGCGTCTTGCTATTACTGTTGCAAACACAGATTCAGAAATTAAAGGTTTATCTTTAGATGCGATGAAAGAAAAGGTAAAGAACGATCTAAATATAATTCTTCCTCGAGTGGACCCTGAAGATATCACAATTATTACACAAACATCTGGATCAACAGGAAAACCTAAGCGGGTTACTCATAGTAGCTTTGATATTATTAATTGTGCTGAGATGTATTGTGATGTATATGATATAACAGCAAAAGATGCAGTTTTCAATGACCGTTATCTTGGCTTTGGAGGGTCATATCCTTACCAATATATCGGATTTGGGTGTAAATATGTCACAGCAGATATACGTAGCCTACACTGCCCAAAGGATTTTTCAAAAGTGAGGGATATCTCGAAAATGGAGGGTTGCACTTGGTTGAGTATGCTACCATCAGATTTACGTTTCTGTACAGGAGAAAACGTTGTACCTTCCATAGGAATAGGTGGTGATATAGCTCCCTTTGACGCGGTGAAACAAGGTTTAACTTGGGCATCGTTGATTGATTGCCATCATGCAACTTCTGAAACTCTTTTAGTTGGATCAATGGCAATAACCAAGGACAACATCGGAGAATATGTTCCTGGAATAATTGGGCGACCATTTCCTAATACTGAAGTTAAGATTGTGGACGATAATAACACAATTGTCGATATCGGTAAAGAAGGTTATTTATGTGTACGAAATAAATGGTGCTCAAAAGTGAATGCTGACGGAAAATCAATTCTTGACAAAGGATGGTTTAAGACAAGCGACATTTGCAAAATGACTGGAAATAAAGAAATAATTTTGCTAGGCAGAAACGTTGACTACATTCATAAGGCAGCTAGAAGAGTATCGGTTAGATTTGTCGAGCAGCATATATTGGGTCACCCAGACGTTGATAACATCGTTGTTGTTCCTGTACCAGATGAGGTACATGGATTAAGTGTTTGTGCTTGCGTCATTATGAGACCTGGAAAAAAATTTAATGAGAAAAATATTCTTCAATTCTGCATGGAAAATCTTCCTCAGCCAAACGATTTCGATTATATATCATCAAACCCTGATTATGTTCGACAGTTCGACAAATTTCCAATACTGCGAAACGGCAAGATTGATAGAATGTCAGTAAAAGACATGGCAATTAAATCTCTCGTTCAATCACATTCTTTGTGCGCGAAAACAAATTAATGTAATCCAGGGAATAAGAATTGCTTCTACCTTTAAATTTATTAACCGATTTTGTTATTTTAAAAATATTAAATTGCAATTTTGCTAAAAATATATAGACCATTAACCAGAAATTAGTTTAATACCAGGCGATTCATCTTCAGTTGTACTTTATTTTACTGCATTAAAATCATTATTGTATCGATTGAACCAATATGAATCCTTTCGCATTATAAAAATGACTATTTTACTACATAATACTGTAACTTAATTTCTATTTCTTTCTAATGATTTTGAATTCATATTCGTGACACGTATCAATCACATTTATAACAACTGTTACATTATATCCTTTTTGCGCTTGTTAATAAAACTGTTGAAACATATGATGTCTCTGTTTTATGCTGTAAAATAATAATGCTGAAACTAATCCCAAACACATTTGCAATGTTAGTTTCTGTAATTGCAATATGACTTGGTTTTCATTAACTTGGAACAACGCAATGATTTAGATAAGAAATTATACCAACAAGAGAGAAAGCCTATATCAAAACGTTGTGTCATTGATGAACGTCTTGTAATTTTAATTAATTAGATTCTTTGGCTCACAATTTTAATGTGACACACACAAACACATACACACAGAGACAGACACGCGCTCACTCACAAACACACACATACACACACGCCCGCACAGTCACATGCACTCAGCTCTATATTCTTCATGCAGAAAGAGTCGCTGGGACATATTCACATCGGTACTATTTTAAATTGTCAAATCAATCGTTGTCCATTCATTCAATGTATTTGTATGTCTCAGTTCTCTTAGACCTGGTAAATACTGGCTCTGTTAGCTGGAGACAGCTATCATGATTGAAACGTGTCCATCGTTGCTACTATACTTATTGCTGCTGAAGTTTAAATTTATTCCTTTTTGCATGATCCCATATGATTTCGGATTACATGGTGAGTAAGTCATTAGAGAACAAATATATCTTTTGAGAAAATCATACGTATAACAGGGGACGACTTTATTAATGAAAAATTTGTACATATAAGCTAGATTATCTTCTTTATAATTTTATTCAATGTAGCTACCTTCAGCATCAGTAACTGATTCTAGGCAAGATCTGAAACGTCTACATACCCGAATTAAATGGCCCTGGTTTATATTGCATATTACACTGACTGTGGCGACTTTGAAAGAATCCTTGATGTTATGGGGATGCTGATTGACCTCTCTTTCAAAAGCGCTTGACACATAGTAGTCCAAGGGATTGAGATCTGGTGAGTTTGGAGGCCAAATGTTAGGGGTTATATGATCATGAAAATTGTCAGCCATCCATCCTTGAGTTGCTTTGAGCCTTATGGGATGGTGCAGAGTCCTGCTTAAATACGTACGGCCTTCTATTGTATACTCTCTCTATTCAGGCTTTGTGGAAAGAAGAGACGAGGTATCACATATCCTTCGTTACTGATAGCCCCAAAACCCATGAGAGTTGCAGAAATTTTGTACATATGACTGATGGAACTTCAGAAGAGTCTGAACATAAGCATCTGTCATTTATTTATTGTTAATTTTCTGGTCCTGTTCAAAGTTTTTCTCATCTGAGAAAAACCAAATCATGTCATTTTTTTCTGAGTTTTTAACTTTGTTTAATAACCTTTTAGATGTGATCAATTTTGCTTTGTTTTTTTTCTGACACGATTGATAAAATTATTTAGACTGCATGACACAAATGTCGAAATACACCGCTTTTATATTCCTAAAATGAATGAAGGAAGTGGCATTGTTCACATCGAGACAGTACACAAAACTGATACAGAGTTGGACGAGGTATCGTTACGAAATTGTAAGGCATTTTTCTGCAAGGAGTCATATGAGAACTGAAGTCCATCGGCGTACAATTCCCAAACGGATTAGATAAACCAGAATAGAACAGGCCCTATCGAGACACACTTGACTTCAAAAGAAAGACTGAAAACCTGGTAATTGTGACATTGGACTAATATCTCTTATTTCACAATATGTTCTGAATACAAAGCTGATATGTCGCTTTGTGACTAGTTTGATGAGAACTTTGACAAGCCTCACAATAGTTGCATCGAAATATGTCAAAAGACATAATTGGGTTTATTACATATATCTTTTTGAAAATATTCAAGAGAATGAAGGCACTTTATGAGTAGAAACAGGATATAGACATGTCCCTGAGACTCCGGTAAAAAAAAATGGTGTCATTCTCTGAGATACAAGCATGTACATACATACAAGAAGATAAGAAAGAACCAACAGCAAATTATTATGAAAGACAAAAGCCCTAGATCTTGTACAGTAATTGCTTTAACTTACCCAAAGGTCTTAATAAAGGAGATTGAAAAACTCCCCGAAAATAAAAGTCTGGTTGGTGTTTTCTAGCGGGAGAATTCAAAATGGATATAAAAATATTCTTAGGAACACTTGTAGTTTTCCAGTCCTTTTTCAGCGGCATCGTCTCATGTCTTTTCGCTGTAGTGGAAATTGTTCTGTTCTGCTGCCAGTTGTAGTAAACATCTGTCAAGAGGCACCCCCGAACAAGTCTGGCGGACTCCCTCTTCACTAGCGAATTAGGGAAGCTTTATCCGACAAGAATTAACAAGAGTAAACATTATTTCCAATAAAATTCAGCCAACCTTCGCGGAGGCGAAGTAAACACCTGTAAGCAAAGCAATGATGATGATGACAATAATAATAATAATAATAATAATAATAATAATAATAATAATAATAATAATAATGATAGTGATGATGATGATGATGATGATGATGATGATGATGATGATGATGATGATAGCAATAATAATAATAATTGTCGTAATTTGAATTTAACATATGAGAGCGTCTCATAAAGCGAGATTTATATATCTTAATTTGCAGAGGAATTTGTAGTGGGTAGTTTAGCTTAATCGGTCAAAGCATCATGACATGTAATCACGGGGATGTGAGTTCGAGTCCACAGCTAGCTACCTACACTTTTCTCTGCAAAATAGGGATAGTTTATCCTGTTCAGACTATATTATTAGCATTATTCTGCGATTGAGAATTTAAAATCACTTCTTTAACTTTCTAAAATAATAATAGCAATAATAACGATCATTCGTGACAGCTAAAGTTTATATCTTTCAACAACAAATAAATGTCAACGAATCAAACAAACAGAAACTTAAAGGTAACTGAATAAGTCAGATTTTCTTTGAAGTGTATTTATATCTCCTTCGTAATTATTGTATTACAAGTGTTCCTTTTGGCCCGCTTTCGGTCATCAAGTGTAAGTAAACTAACGAATCACCAAATTGTTTCAATCTACGTGTAAACAAACTAACGAAGCGTCTAATTCATTCAGTTCTTTTATATACATACGCAAAACAACAATCCTTGTGAACAGAATTCCTACTATTCAATCCAATGTTAAGAAGGGATGCCTAGTTTGAACTTCATGCATAATAAGTATGTTTATGTAGCGTACAAAGCGTCACAAAAATAAAAATAAACCGGTTCTCCCCTTCTTATTCACTGCTTTTTTTTTTCTCATTTACAAATGGTGTGGATGGATAATGAATGGTTTATATATATATATATATATATATATATATAGGCAACCTAAAGTTGTACGCTGCAGATGAGAAACAAACATCTAGAAACACTGAAAGTTGAAAAAGGAAAACAAATTTTGTTGAAAAATGAAAACTATGGTCATATCCCGCTTATTTTGAATTTAAATCACTAGGTGATATTTAACCTTAGAGATAAAAGGACATAACTCAATGGAAAAAGATATTTTCTTCGAAGCTCCACCTATTCTGTCAACCATCAATCAGATTCTCTATTTTCTTTATTTATGTTGTTTACGCTGATCGATATATTTTTTACGCACATGTATATAGGCCCGCATACTCATACATGCATAAATATAGGTACACACATACACACATATGTGTGTACCTACATATGTGTGTGTGTATATATATATATCCCCCCCACACAAAAAAAAACGAAGAACAAACACAAAAAACAACCAGAGGACGTGGTACATGTAAAGTATTAGCAGACGCTCAGAGAAGGAAAGAAAGGTGGTTTAATGTTTCGAGTAAAGCTCTTCTTCAGTAACAGAGGAAAGTCCAATAGAAAAGGAAGACGGGGGGAAAAAGTCGACAACGATTCACATGTGGTTATATAC
>NC_068985.1:103442137-103449277 GCF_001194135.2 Octopus bimaculoides | reverse complement strand
ATATAGGGCAGGGAATTGCCAAATTGTTAATAAAATTAATAATTAACAATTTTGCCAAGTAGTTCAGTATGCAAAAAAACCTTTATCGGTAAAACATTTATAATCATAAACATATAGGGATCAGCATGAGTTGCTTCACCAACATACTGAAAATTTAGAAATAGCAATCAAAGAACTACTAATTCTAACTACAATTTTTTCTCCAACGGATGGCGATATTTACGGCACACATAGAACAAAACAGAAGAGAAAACAAAAACAAACCTGCCGTTAGTTAATCATGTACGACGTTTCGTGATTAGAATATAAAATCCTTTTCCACTCATCAGCATGATATACAAAAAATAAATCTGAAAATGTTAATATACTCATGCATATTTGACCATGCGACATCAAATATCAAATAAGAGAAAGCATCCACAAATTTACCGACTAGTGAGTTCCGTATCCCTCCTCAAAATTATCCCATGTGCGTCACAAATAGTCCCGCAGAAAAGACTGCAGTTTAACCATCCAAGAGAAGACCATCAATATAAATATAGATATAAAGGGCAGGGAATTGCCAATTAGTTAATAAAATTAATAATTAACAATTTTGCCAAGTAGTTTATAATTATAAATGTTTTACCGATAAAGGTTTTTTTGCATACTGAACTACTTGGCAAAATTGTTAATTATTAATTTTATTAACTAATTGGCAATTCCCTGCCCTATGAAGCACGCCACTAACACAGTGTTGATCTGGTCTGACGAAAAGATCTTCCCCGTGGAGGCAGTTTCCAACAGGCAGAATGACAGTCTTTATGCATGTAATATAGGAGACTTACCCGAAGGTAGCAGGAATCATCTATGCTGTCAGAAACCAGCTTAACTCATGGTGTGGGCCGCAGTTGTATCTAAATTGTCCAAATCTCCCTTGATCAACAGTGAAGTTTATGTGGAAATGTTGGACAAGAAAGTACTATCCTGGGTCACAGAAACCTTCAGTGACTGTTACGTCTTCACTCAAGACGAGGCTCTGGCCCATACATTCAATTTGATATAGAGATAGTGCAAAGAGCATCCCAGCGGTTTTGGGGACAAGACGATATGGCCTCCCTCAAGTCCAGACATCAATCTCATGGACTTTGCTACCTGGTCCATCTTAGAGAGTAATGTTTCTGCTCACTCCTATTCAAATGTGTCAGATCTGAAGAAAGCCCTTCTGTCTTCATGGGTCAAGTTGGATGAAGAGTTGGTATGGCGCTCATGCCTCTTAGTGACCACTCGTTTGTAGGCGATGATCAAGGCGAAAGGTGGTCATTTTGAAATGTAATTACTGCAATGGATTGATAATTTATGTAAGAACTGGTGTGCCAAATTTCATTATCTTACTTTAACTTTATTTTAAATAATTAAAAAAATATTAATGGGTAAATCATTCTGGGACATCCCGGACAAACTGAAATAAAAATACATATTAACGCTGTGTACAAAGCGACTCAATAAAATTTTGTGTAATGTAGCAGTAGAAAAATATATTGTTTATTGTAGCGTCCCAACCATGGGCTGAAATGCCGCAGGCCTCAAGGGAAGTTTTCAGGCTGTCCTTGTCTCGCCTCAGTGGCCTTCCAGAGTTTCTTGCTTCAGAAGCCAGCTCTTAGAAGAAGATCATCTTTGGTAGACATGCATCGTCTATTCAGACTACATGTCCGACCCACCGGAGCTGGGCCTTCATGATAAGGGCTTTGATCCCGGGCATTTTGACTCTGTGAAGCACCTCAGTGTTGGAGACTCTGTCCTCCCAGGAAATTCCCATGATTCGTTGCAAGCAGTGGAGGTGGAACTGGTCAAGTACTCGCATTTTTCATACATACATACATACAAACACATGCACACATATGCATGCATTTTCACATGCACATGTGGGTGTATGCAAATGATTTGCAACGTTAAACATAGATTAGCTCTTTGATAAATATAGATAAAATAAACACCAGACTAGTATTGATATGATCGACTAAAACCCTTGATGGCTGATGTCCCAGTATGGCTGCAGTCATGTTAAAAGCCAGAAGTATTAGCACATCACTACTTTTCGAAGCCCTCATCATGAAGGTCATTGTCTCTGACTTTAAATGTTATGAATAATAAACCTCATAGACAAGGAATGAATGGTATACAATTTCAGTTTTAATAATTCTATAACCTGAAGAAATGTGGAATATGTTTAAAAAAATCAATATTATGATGAACCTTGGTGGTGTATAGAGCTAACTCCCAGATCCAATACTTCACAACAAATTTTTTCTGCGTTGGATTAATATTTATTGCTAAGAAAATAACATTGTATGGAAATTCTTTCATACAGATATTTAAATGGATCATTTTCACTTGTATTCGTACACAATGTTAATAGTGTTTATTATTTTCTAATTTATGATGATATCACCATATCGGAACAGTGTTTTTTGGCAAAAGTGCTGGTCAAGCAAAGAACAAAGGAAGATAATCAAATTTCCATCTCTAATTTGAACTTTGAACTCATGACATATGACAACGATATCACTATGACTATAGGATATTCAGTGAGACTATCTGTTGAATGGCTGATTACTTTTTCATGTTTGAGGATTATGTTGTAATAGATTTTGGCTCAAACATTTCTGTTTGCAACAAATTGTTTCAGGTGGCAAATATTTTAGGAGATGGTGTTGTAGTCAGTAGAACTTCCCTGAAACTACATCTTACTATTAATGTTTCATAATCAAAACCAGTAATTAAATATTTATCTTTAATTAATGAAAACATTCGTGAATATTGTGAAGGTGACTGTCCCACTGAGTCGTTATACTCATGCAATTAAATGCCATAAATGTGCTGACATTTATTTTCAATAAATAACTAAAATTTCAAAGGGAAAACTTTTCAATGGCCGTTAGTCTGTTTGGTGGAATATATCTGTAACTGAGATGAAATCTTCTGTTGTAGCAGATATATGTAGTTTACTCAAAAGGATTTTCAAAAGGGATATTTTGATAAAGGAAGGTTGTAATATACCATGTATTCAGCCATTAGATTTATGTTTCTCTACTGAAAAAGAAAAGGTTTTGGATCAAAGTAGATGGTATGGCTTTCTTTGATGCCATAGAAAGTGGTTTATCTATGACATTTTGGTCATAAATCAACTTTTTTTCCTAACTGCCAAAACTTGGAAAATAGACACTCTCCTAGGACAATTTCAGAGAATATGTTACTGGAATAATTGGTCAACCACTTCCAAATGCTGAAATTAAAATTGTGAATGATAAAAACTGCATTGTCGATATTAGTAAAGAAGGTTATTTATGTGTGTGAAATAGATGGTACACAAACGTAAATACTGACAGAGAATCAATTTTAGACAATGGATGGTTTTAAGACATGAGACATTTGTAAAATGATAGATAATAAGGAAATAATTATGCTTGGCAGAAATGTTAAATTCGTTCAGAAATCTACAAGAAAATATCAGATCAGCTGAACAACGTGCATCGTTAACCAGATTATGATGACATCGTTATTGTCTGTACCAGCTGAATTACAAAATGAATTGTAATGAACTGTTGAAAAAAAATTATTCAATTCTGCATTGAAATATAAGATATATTGACACAGCTAATGTTTGAAATTGGATTGAATAGTACAGAAGTGATGTCAAGTACTTGGATTGACTCTCTCAATCACCAGATCTCAATAAAATCAAATGATGCATTTTGGAGGAGCAAGTGAGGAGCCACTTCCCTCAGCCATTGTCGCTCTAAGAGCTAAAACAGAATGGCTCAAAATTTCTCTAACCACCTTTCAGAACCTGTACGAGTCTATTCTTTGATGCATTAAAACTGTGATTGATTTCAAAGGTGGACCAACTTGATATTAAACAATTTCCATTTAGTCCAACCTGTGTGTGTGAGTATATATATATATATATATATATATATATATATATATATATATATACATACACATACATATATGTATGTCCATACATATGTATGTATGTATGCATGGCCTAGCAGTTAGGGTGTTGCACTCATGATCGTGAGATCGTGATTTCAATTCCTTGACCAGATAGTGTGTTGTGTTCTTGAGCAAGACACTTTATCTCATGTTACTCTGCAATCACTTCAACACCTGATACATGGTACACCATGTGCCTCTTCAGGCAATGTTGATTTGATGGCGTTGATTTGTTGAGTTCGGGCAGGTTGAAATCACCTGATCTGGCAGTTCTGGTGCCTGTAGCAAACAATTCTCGTCTGCCAAGGCTATAAATATGAGTGCTTTTGTGTATCATGTGTCCATATGAGAGGTCCTCTCAAGGTAAAAAGCACAGTAATTAGTGATCTAACAAAACATTCACATTAAGCTGAACATAAAGATTGCCTTACATATATTTGATTATAATTTGTCTAAACTCTGACTATTTTCTTCATTTAGAGAAATCAAAAGCTAATAGATTTTCATTAAAAGAAAAAGCAATGCATGCATTTACTTCAAAATTTTTCTTCTTTCTAGTCTGAAGTCAAAATAATGTAATCCAGAGAAATATTATATAGATTCGAACATCAACAAACTGATTTTAGTGATGAGAAATTCTAAAAGTTGATTCAAAATCATGTAAATTATACAGACATAAACTAAAACCAAGGAATCGTAACTCATATCATTTTTTCTATAAGACTTAGTTCTATACATATATTTAAAAAAAATATTTGCACTGTGATTCATGGCATAAACAGAATATTGCTGCGATCCAGACATGATTTCAGGCTGCCAATGTCTACGATATATATCTCATACATATCATCAGCAATCATAAATGTTTACAAAACAAGTGTTTGTTTTGTCCAGGTAAATGTAACAAAGAGTTCGTTTCTATTGAATTTTATCGGACTTCACCAGATTAATGAAATTACTATATTAATAAAATTATTTATCTACATACAGCATTATATTTCTTTCCTTTATATGCTGTAAAATGCAATAGTAATCTTTTCAATTCTCATAAGAGTTTTATAACCTCCTGTTTTGGATCGACAAAGTGAAAGAGAAAATCTTCTGAAATACTAAACAGATATTGAAAATATGCGTGAAATAACATCAGTATTCTGCCACAGTGGAAATACTGCCATTATACGATATAGTTGTATCTATCATCATAAATCTATGCCTAGATCAAAAGCCAGGCAGATCAGAGAGCCATTCAAATGTTTAATGGATATGAATTTCTATTGTTGCATGTTCGAGATAATACAATTGATATTCATTAAACTGCAAAGAAAATCAATGCAATATAATTCTTTTAAATACCATTTATGTATATCCATCGTCTGTATCCATTTTCTTGAACTCCTCAACAACAATGTCAGTTATTTCATATATGTTGTATGAAATCCTCTTTTTGTGTATGGCACCAATTGCCGGTATTGTGCATCGCAGTAAATGAAATAATATATTGTTGCATTTCCAAATTGCTTGATTAAATATTGTGGTGATTTAAGCCACAATTCCCAAGAGAGAGAGCGACACGATATATTTATGTAGTGTCTGCTGTCATGATGAATGTATTACTGCTTCTCTTTATTCACTTTTGATGTGCCTTTCTAGTAGAGCTACTTTTACAACTGTGTTTGCTGCTATCATTGTAGCTTGCCTGTTATTCTTGGTGTTGACGTATTCATTTGAATCAACTCTACATAAATGCAAAACACCATTTTTGAATGTCTAAATGAAATTCTCTTAAACCACATGGTTCCGGGTTCAGTCCCACTGCATGGCACATTGGGCAATTGTTTTCTACTATAGCCTTGGGCCGACCAAAGCCTTCTGAGTAGATTTGGTAGACAGAAACTGAAAGAAGCCCGTCGTATATATGTATATGTATATATATATATGTGTGTGTGTTTGTTCCTCCAACATCGCTTCACAACCGATGCTGGAGTGTTTACGTCCTTGTAACTTAGCGGTTCGGCAAAAGAGACCGATAGAATAAGTACTAGGTTTACAAAGAATAAGTCCTGGGATCGATTTGCTCGACTAAAGGTGGTGCTCCAGCATGGCCGCAGTCAAATGACTGAAACAAGTAAAAGAGTAAAGAGTTAATAAAAACAAAGCACTTTAGTCTTCTGCTTCCTACATGAAATCTCAAAGCTTGCTTGCAAAACTGATGCAAGGGTCTTCTTCTGAATGTTGCAACATTTTCAAGTAATGCTGAACCAAAAGTTTCACTGCTAAAAAAAAAAAGAAACAATGCAAATAAGACAAAAACAATAAAACAACCATTTTTAATAGATATTTTTTTTTATTTTTAAAATTTCCATAATTTTATTTCTTTCATTAAAACATGTCCTTTTGTTGTTTTTTTAAATATGTTTATGTTTTTTGTTATTGTCCTTTTGTTATTTCTTTTTTTTTTTCCTTTTCCTCTTTCACTCATTCTTTTATTCATTGCCTTTCTCTCTCGTAGCCATTTTCTCAATCCAAACAATCAAGGAATAAAATTTTCAAAGAAATACCAATATTTGTAGAGTCCAGAGGAACGGGAGAGGGGAGAACAACAGAAAAACAACAAAAGTTTAAAAAAAAATTTGGTATTTTTCTACCCACCATTACTTAAATTTTTTTTTATCCAAGTAACATTATGTATTTATGTATAACCATATGCAGACATACAAAATGTGTGCATACCAACTATACATATGCATGTGTGTTTGTGTGTGTGTATATATGTATATATATATATAAACACACACACTTATATACATATATGTACACACACACATATATATCAAGAAGTATATATATGTGTATATATAAGTATATAAATAAGTACATATATATATAAGTATATATCCTCATCTTTTAACATCGATCTTCCATGCTTATATATAAATATATAAGTACATATATATATCTATATACACACACATATACATAGACACAAATATATACATATATACAAATATATTTATATATGCACATATTCAAACATGTGTATAAATGCATATGCATATATACATTCATATATATATATATATACATATATATATATATGTATGTATATATATATGTGTATATATATATATATATATATATATATATATATATATATATATATAT
>NC_068985.1:103436997-103441452 GCF_001194135.2 Octopus bimaculoides | reverse complement strand
ATATGAAAAATGATTTTTAATGCATTTTGAAAACGGAAATAAGAATGAGTTTTGTTCATGATTTGAAATAAAACTTCTCTTAAACAAGAGAGATGGGGAGGCCGGATGAGAGTGAAATCAATCAGAAACAGAAAAAAAATATATAAATAAAACACGTTTGTAATGTAGCACTTAGAAAACGCATGGCATATTTGAAAACTGTTTTTTTTTAAATTTTATTCCTTTATTCAAACAAGTTAACAAGGGAGGCAACCTGATATAGTTAACAATGGGGTGGATAGTAACTCAATGGAGTTACCTAAGGGAAGATAACCCAATAATGAGTTAAGGACGACAACCATTAACAGAAATAACGCATGAACATCAACTCCCACCGACTTAAATATCAAAGTATATCAGAGGTTGGAGTTTCAAGGGAAGGTGAGGGGTGGGTATTAGCAATGGTAGAAAGAGAAAGGAAAATAATTGATAAATAAAATTGGGTATAAGGTGATAGACTAGGATAGAGAAAGAAAACGTTAGGACAGGGGTAGTAAATATTTACCCAGTTTTGAGTAAACAATTATAGAAACCTCGTTGATCACATATCGTCTAAATTTATTGATGAAATTAATTTTTTTTTTTCCTTTTAGAACTTTTTTTCTTTTTCTCCCACCAGTACAAAGAAAAATATGATGGACTGGTTTACATATGAAAACGTTAGTCACTTTTAATTAATAACAGTATGTTATTTATTATTACTGATGTTCTCGTGTTTTTTTTATTATTATTATTATTTGTCTATCCTCTACACAAATAAGCAATGAGCATCATCTGAAAACCATTTGCAGCAGTTTTTCTTTTTTTTTTTTGTCTTATTCAGCATATTTCTGTGCATTTCCAACTCTTAAGCACCATTGTTTAAGATTTCAATATTCTCTGAGGTGAGAAAATAGGTAAAAAAAAAAAAAAAAAAAAAAAAAAAAGAAAAAATAATAATTATAATATTAATTACAAAAGTTATCAGAGGAGCAACCGGAATTTGTGATGTTCATGCCTTTCTTTTTTTTCTTTTTGGCATTAGCAACGTAAGTGAAGCAGGTATAACTTAGGCAAAGTGAACTATGTTGTAAATCTATGTCAAGTAAAAATCTTAACAAACCATGGCACCTATCAATGATGCTAAAATTAACACAACTTATATAACTGGTATCCTGATGATAAGTATGCCGATGTTCTTAATGATAACAATTCTTACTAATTTTGGCACAAGGCCAGTAATTTTGAGGAGAGGGGCCAAATCAATTACATCGATACCAGTACTTGACTGATAGTTTATCAACCCCAAAAGGATGAGAGGTAAAAGTCAACCTCAATGGAATTTGAACTCAGAATGTTGAGCTGGGAGCATTGCTGCTAAGCATTTTCTCCAATGCACTAAGAGGAAGAATATTATTATCATTCATAATATAATTTCTAATTAGATAAAAACAGCTTAAATACTTATTTTAAGACACAAAAGAACACTTAAGGCATCGTTTTCTTCACAGGACAAACAACTTAATTCTATTATACCTAAGCCTTTGAGGTGGTTTAAGCAAACCCACAATTTTATTGGTATTTTATTTTATTGACCCTAGAAAGATGAAAGACAAAATTAACCTTGATAGGATTTGAACTCAGACACTTTAACAATTCTACTTATCCACAATCAACAATAATAGTTGATCTAAATTTTGGCACAAGGCCACCTATTTCAAGGAGAGGAGGTTAGTTGATTACTTTGGTGAGATTTGAACTCAAAATGTAAAAACTGTGATGAATGCAGCAAGGCATTTTTCTTCTAGTGTTCTAATGCCTGTGCTAGCACATGGCATAATAATAATCCTTTCTACTGGAGGCACAAGGCCTCAGATTTGTGGGGAGGGGACTAGTTGATTACATCGACTCCAGTGTTTCACTTATACTTAATCTATTAACCCCAAAAGGATGAAAGGCAAAGTTGACTTCAGAGGAATTTGAACTCAGAATGTGGTGATGGGCGAAAACTGCTAAGCATTTCGTCCACTGTGGTAACAATTCTGCCAACTTGCCAACTTTATAATAATAATAATAATAATAAATTAATGACTTTTGGCACTAAGGCCACAAACTGACAGATCATGTTGATTCCAAGGACATTAGCAACAGAATTTGAATTAGTTTCAAACAGGAAAAAAAAAAAAAAAAAAAATCTCAAAAGAACCCAGCTACCAGAGCCAAAATGATGAGAACCTAATTCCCATATTGTGACTACTAGCTAATATTATAAGCTAAAATTAAAATATTGCCTAATCTACTTCTCAACCTCACAATTGTTTAGACAATCTGATATGCTTCAATTATTATTATAATAACTCACAGACTCAACAGATCAGTAGAAAAATGCCGACTCACAGAATCAACAGATCAGTAGAAAAATGCCGACTCACAGAATCAACAGATCAGTAGAAAAATGCTTCACAATATTTATTCTCACTTTGACATTTTGCATTCAAATCTTGCCAAGGCCAACTCTGCATTTCAGCCTTCTAGGATTGATAAAAGGAAGTTCCAATCAAGGACTGGTTCCATCAGTGTCAATCTACCCAGTCTCCTCAAAATTACTGACTTGTGTCTAATTCATCATCATCATCAATAACATATTAATCATAAAATTATATTTTTTCTGTTCATTCGGAACAGTTCTGCTAAACTAATATTCTTTTGTACATCAAATGTTTCTTCTTTAAATTTCTTGTCAATATAAAATCTAGTAAGAATATGAGCTTTATTTATGGAATAACTTAATTGAGCCAAATATTAATAAAATGACAAGGAACTGCAATTATAAAATGCATAGGGACATATAAATATTACTTATTATGGATGATAAACAAAAAAAAAATGGTAAAGAAGGAAACTTTCAATATAAAATTAATAAATAAAATTTGAGATTTATTTATTAATTTTTTTTTTTTTGGTCATGAAAAGATAGCCAGAAGTGATTTACTTTTAAAGACTAAAGATAAAATAGCCTGGATACCAAAATATCACTGGAAGTAAGTGAGTTGCAGAATACACTCATAAGTACTGTCACCCAACAGAAACCCACATTTATATGCAAACACACACACACACCTGCATGTATTCATCTAACATGGAAAACAGACAAAAAACAAATGAACAAATGTCTGTCTGTGTATGTATATGTGCGTATATGTGTGTAAATATATGCACATAAACATGGAATTATGTATAAGGATGTGTGTGTATGTATATATATATATATATATATATATATGAATTTATCTGTTGTGTGTGGGTCAACTAATGGACTTGACAAGATGGTCAAGTTGCTGCTGAGATGCTGACTTGAGGTTGGTGTAGAATGAGTTGTGAGTCCCTTGCAGACCTTAGAAAAATTATGAGATATCATCAGCAATAAGGAGACCTAACTTTAGATGTTTCGTAGACTGAAATGGGTATACAAAGTGTTCTTACTCAGTCACAAGTTCATTTCCACCATGTATGTATATAATGAAGGTCAGGTTAAATAAATCACCTACTAAGCTAGAAGAGAGAAAGGATATAATGTTTCTGATCTAACTTTCAAGGAGACCCCTAAATTATAGCCAAATCAGAAGGGATCTTAAACTGTTTTTGTACAAAAGTTATAGGTGAATGCACACTGTGGAGAGTGTTATGAGTTAATAAGATTTAGACTGAGCTTCCATAATGGAGGTGTCATATTATATATAACCGATAGTACGTACAAATATTTTATCCCTTAGTTGGTTATTATAACCACTAACTCTGTTTACACTATATGCATGTATGTATGTATGTATGTATGTATGTTTTTAGCTGATTAATGGTAGATCTAATAATTTGCATTGGATGTTTAGATGAGAGCACAAAAATGTTGTGGTGTGAGGCATGTGAGTGAGCAGCAAAATTTTGAGTGTGTTCACAAGTGACTTTTAACATTTGCTGGTGCATGTGTATATGTAATTATATATATATATATATATGTACACATATACACAAACAGAGAATAATTGTTGATTGGACAAAACAGTGATGGAAGATCGTTGTAGTTGTGTTCTTCTTTTCTTGACTTTCAATACACGTATGTACCTAAAGACTCTTTGTGGCCTGTGAATTTCCAAATGCCACTGCAGCTTTCATTAGTACCTTATTTGAAAAACTGATAAGGATTCATGGCAGGAAAAGCATTTGGCTGTAATATATGTATACACACACACACATATATAGATACATACATATATATATATATATATATATATATATATATGTATTAATGTTTGATTTTATTTGAGCTATAATAAAAACAAATTTGAATTAAATTGAAGGATTATTCAACACTATTCAGTACTTTTCATAGAGTACATATTTACTTTACTTCAACAAGAACAGTGTTGACAGTGCCTTCAT
>NC_068985.1:103431384-103436751 GCF_001194135.2 Octopus bimaculoides | reverse complement strand
TATATACACACATAGAGAGAGAGAGAGAGAGAGAGAGAGAGAGTGAGAGAAGGAAAGAGATAATATATGAACATATATATATATATTAGTAAATTTGTGAAACAGCTTTTTATATTTACATGTGTTTAAGTATAGAACTGGAAAGTCTTTAATCCAGTTTGATCCTAATTTACTTGTATTTCTTAAAGAATTATTGAGGAGAGGGATTTACACTTTGGAAGATAACTTTGGTTATGTGATTCAAGGGTTATCCAAGCTTGTTTTGTGTAAGTGGGGAAAGCAATATTTCTGGTAAAAGAAACCTTTTTGGTGGCCTATATAGTAACTGTCTTGGCGTTATACTGTAAACCCCAAGGTTCTTTATATATTCAGTATATGGGAGGTAGTTACGAATAACAAGATTCCTGAGGTGTATGATCTAGTAAGTAATCTATGAGAAAAGATCTGATTTTAGAGATGAAATACTTTGCACTTTTTATAAAGAATTTCAAGACATATTAATCAATGTTGGGGAAAGGATGAAATTACTTTTTAAACTAAATATGTGTAACAGATTTTTAACGTTATTTTTTTGTCTATGGTTCCTCTCAGTCGTTGTTTGTTCAATCTATATTTCATTACCTTAGCTTTTGGACATTAATACATCCCTGTTTCCTCACTAACCCAACAATTCATATGAAATTTGCTAGAAGGCTTCTAGCTATGTATTGTACCAGACATGTATATAACTATGCAAGTTTATATATCATCATCAACTCCTTGTTTAACATCCACCATCATGATGGCATCAGTTGAGCAAAACTAACTGATACATTCTATGGTCAGATGCCCTTTCTGTCACCAACACTTATTCGTTTTGCAAGTAAAATAATTTTCTTCTTCTATTCTTCTCATATCAGAACTGCCAAACCACTGAAAATATTGTCTATGAGACAAACAAATATCACTGTTGCTCCAACAATGTCAGTATGAAGGCACACAGAAACAAACTCACATATACGCCCCCTCCCGATATAAGAAGGGCTTCCATACAATTTCTGTTAACCAAATTTTGCTCACAAGGCATTGATCAGCGTAAGGCTATAGTAGAAGACACTTACCCTAGTGGAACCTAAAATCATGTAGTCGGGAAGTAGAGTTTCTAACCATACAACTATGTTTCTGCTTCACAAACACATATAAACTTACATAAATATACGTAAAATAGGTACAGTGTATAACTGGAAACCTTCTAACATACATATATATATATATATATATAGATAGATACATTCATACATATATGTACAAATGTATACATACTTATGCAGTCACAATATAAAAAGATTAAACCGTCAGAGAAATATGTTGTTTTGTAAATTATGAAAAAAAAAAATCTGTCAGATGGATTATAGTACAATGTATACAATGTACACAGCTATCTATTGTAGAACCAAACCTTCATAGTAATAACTAAACACCATATATTAACTATTATCACTGTTTTTCACCCCTATTCCTATACTAACATGGCTTGGGCGATAAAATCTCAGAACTTGCTATAAATGCAATTAATGTTACTAGAGTTGCAGTAACTATTCTGAAGCTACTGATGTTAATATTACAGCTCTGTTCTCAGGTTGTTTCAGTACAAAGATTAAAGATTACTACAGCATTTTGGAAGATATGATTTAAAAGAGATGAACAATTAGTAGAAGTTAAAATACAACACAGGTAATGTATTAGAAGTTAGGATAAGTGTGGGAATGGCTAATAATATGTTAATGTCTGGTTTAGTAACATTATAAGTCAACCCAAATGAGTGGCAGTTAAAATAATCAGTTAGATTCAGTCAACCAAAGTAGTGGAAGAGTAAACATTTGCAGTAATTTCCTCAATCAAGCAGATAATATTGATTTCTTTTAACTAGGTAGAAGATCAATATTTGCTGGAGAAAATACCTCAGTATAATACTGATAACTATTTAATCAACCTAGGGTTACTTGATGTTCAACCATTTCAGTTACTCTATCACCTACAGTACTGGAGGCTGTAAACTTACAAGCAAACACTTTTTACATGCAAGCTTTCACTTTATATTCATCTATTTTTGAAGAAATGTTACTTACATACATATAAAGAATTACGTAAGTAGAGCAGTAAGCCTAGCTACCAGCAGTCTAACCATTTATATCATTTTGTCATCAGGCTTATATTCATAATTAAAAATCATATGTGAATCAAAGCTGAAACTAGACTAATGTAGGTTTTGGTTCATTCATTTCTCTCTGATTGGAAAACAAGTTAAGAAGGATGAAGAGGGCATATGAAGTCCATAAAAGCTCCTTAACAATTAATCTGATATAAACTAGTATATTGAAATCTAAGAGAGGACTTTGTTGCTATGGAGTATGATAATCTTACTTAAATTTAAATGTTATTAGGGTTTTATGGGTGTGGTCAAAATTGCTATGGGTATGAAAGTGATAAGTCTTAACATGAATATGTAAGTAATTTCACAAATGTTGTAAATTGAATATGCTTATGTTCGGTGATAAAGTTCTGTATGGTTCATAATACAAAATAAATGGACTGATATGTACAATATTTGGAAATATCAATGCATTCCGAAAATGTTTCGCATATGTATTTATGCTAGTGGGTACATTTGTTTTTGTAGCAGAGGGCTCTTTCTAGCTCAAACTGATATACAATTTTTACATTTTCATTTATGTTCATAGTAGTTGAGAAAGTATTATCAATAGAGGAATTCTGATGAATCTTCTATTAAATTTCATTGATGTAGGGATATCAATATAATTTCAAAAGGTATGTTTTTTATACATCTTGGATCAGTACTAGAGTATGCAAATATTAACAGTATCTACCTGTAACCACATATACAGGTAGTACAAGCAGCATAAATACTACCTGAACAAATAATACAATGTGTAAATAAAACTGATCTATAAGTTCTTTTTAATTGTCATCACTCTGTACTGTTACTTTTAAGTATGCACACACATACTGAAAGTGGATATTTTCTTGCACAATACTTTTCGTTAGTCATTGCAATGTATGCATCAATGACCGAAAGTTGTTTCTTTAATTGCTGCAACACTAAATCACCAAAACATTGTTCTGGCAATTATAATGTACTGAACTATTAGAAAACATTCATCAGAAAGTCATTTTTTGAAATTATTTGAATTGAAAATTATAGAAATTTGTTGATTTTTTTTTTTTTTTTCATAAAGCTTCTCTGTTATCTGCAGATTTAAAAGAGTAAAGTAGGAGAAAGATTAAATCTTACCTCCCTGATAGTATGACCGTCTATCACAAGTTAACTTTCATAAGATAAATGATTTCTTGTTTAATCAATCAGCATAAGTTGACTGAATCAAGTCAAGTAAACTGTGTTGTAAAAGAGAACAGTATGCATGTGACTATATATATACACACACACATGTATGTATACATGTAACTTGTGATACAATACACACTCACAACCCGACAGGACTAAAATCTAGCACCTCCAGTGATTACTTTATCAGTGAACATTTCATATGGAATAATTGTGTGTATTGACAGCAGCGATGATGATAAGGATGACAACGATAATGGCGCTGATGATGTTGATGAGCTCTTTTGACTACAAAGACATCATTGTTTAATTATGGAAAGAAAGATGTTAACAACTGAATCAGTTTCAGTTTATAACTAATACTTTTATCAAGGCTCCTGAAGACATGAAAGACAAAGTGTATCTGAATGGGAATTGAATGTAAAACACCAAGCTTACTTAACTATAAAACATCACTCATATGTTGTTGTTGTTGTTGTTGGCACTCCGTCGCTTACGACGTCGATGGTTCCAGTTGATCCGATCAATGGAACAGCCTGCTCTCGTGAAATTGACGTGCAAGTGGCTGAGCACTCCACAGACACGTGTACCCTTAACATAGTTCTCGGGGATATTCAGCGTGACACAGTGTGACAAGGCTGACCCTTTGAATTACAGGTACAACAGAAACAGGAAGTAAGAGTGAGAGAAAGTTGTGGTGAAAGAGTACAGCAGGGTTCGCCACCATCCCCTGCCGGAGCCTCGTGGAGCTTTTAGGTATTTTTGCTCAGTAAACACTCACAACGCCCAGTCTGGGAATCGAAACCGCGATCCTACGACTGCGAGTCCGCTGCCCTAATCACTGGGCCATTGCGCCTCCACATCACTCATATGACACATAAGTATTTCAACTTCACTATCCTAAAGACTTTTAATATCGTACAAAAGAACAGATTTTGAAAGCAATTGGGTTCAATAGATTTAACTGACTCTAGTATTTTTTCTAAACTGAAAGCTGTATTAGATTTTCTAACAAATTCATAATGATAATGTAATTTTTGCTTAAAATTATCAGCCCTAAATTTTAGTAAATGGAGATGAAAAAAATGTTTGATTTTCACAAAGACATTGTTGACTTAAATGAAGATGTCTGTATTTGTATTTTCATTTTGAATAAGTTGCTATACTGATGTTTGTTTTCAGACTATTTTCCACATCTTGAATTGCCATTCGAGGAATATTCCTAAATCAGGTTCAATAACTAAGCTTAGCTCAGAAACATCCCTTCAAAGGGATGAATGATTGGAATGAAAAACATCCTCAATCTATGGTGCTAAACATTCAAAAAGAGAGGAATAGTCCAAAAACAAACTCTAGGATAAACAACTCATCTAAAATGAGGGAGCCAACAAAAGAGCCATTGAACCTGCTGAAAATAGCAGCAAAATTCCTCTGAATATACTCTACTGTTTCAGCAAAAACATGGAATGATTATGGTTGGAATGCTTCTGATCACTGGTCTATGCAATCAAAGTAAACCTATGCCATAACAGGCCCAAAATATTTTACCTGTTTTATGTTCAAAATGGCCAGATACAGCCTCTCATACCTACCCTACAATATCAGTCTGCCACATCCTTGAAATCTTGAAGCTACAAGGTAATGCATGATTAATTCAAAACGATATGAATAAAAAAGCATTACATTTGACAGAGTATTTTGAATGATGCTGACAGGTTAAAATAACACAATTGCTTCTCAGTATCTGACCAGAAAAGCAGATCCAGTATTTAAATAATAGTTATTGGTTCAATGCTTCGCCTAATACAGAAATATCACCTGATGTTAATTGCTAAGAATATTGTGAAGTATTTATGAAGTTGAAAGGTCAAATAAAGGAAAATAGACCCCTATATAAAGTGAAAATGTTTCAACTGGAAATCAAACCAGAATTATAATTTTGATCAATTAAGACATTACTGCCTACCACAGTGACTGCTTCTAGCATAGGCATTAGGAATGAAATTTGTATGTGTGTGTGTGTG
>NC_068985.1:103399513-103431374 GCF_001194135.2 Octopus bimaculoides | reverse complement strand
TATCAGTGATTCAGTACTTAATTTTATTGGTCCTGAAAGGGTGAAAGACAAAGTTGACCTCAGTGGAATTTGAACTCAAAATGTAAAGGGCTGGAAAAAATATGGCAAGGCATTTTAAAAAATATTCTAACAATTCTGTTAATCCACTGCCCTAATAGACAGACACACATACAATGACAATAACTGTTTTAATTTAGGTAAATACCAGTAATTTTGAAGGAATGGTTAGCTGATTACATCAACCTCAGTGCTTGACTGGTACATTTGTCATCATTCTCAGGGAGAATAAAAGGCAAAGTTAATCTCAGCGGAATTTCAACTCAGAATATAAATAATCAGAGCAAATACCACAAAGCATTTTTTCTGACTGGCATTCTAAAGATTCTTCCAACCCACTGCCCTAACACACAAGCAATAATAATTTCTGATTTTGAAACAAGGTCACAGACTTTTAGGTGAGGGACATATCAAATTAAATAGTATATATGCCTGGTATATACTTATTAATTTTTATATATTTCATTTATTTTCACAAATCCAGTAAATATTTTATCAAATGAGGAAAAATGGAAATCAAAATTGAAAATAAAATTGTAAATAAGTAAAACATATAAATCTGACTTACTACTGTTTCAGCCAATTCACAGCATAATAATAATAATAATGATTTCCATCATAAGTACAAAACTAGAGTTTTACTTAATTTATACTTATTATATAAACCCCCAGAATGATGAAAGGTTAAGTCGACCATAACACGATTTGACTGTGGAACATTTTGTCCACCATTCTAGCAATTCTGCCATCCAACACCCTGCTACAACCCTATGATGAAGATGATGATGATGAAGATGATAATGATGATGATGATATTGATTTTCTACATTGGCACAAGACTACAAATCTGCAGGGGAAGGTATCCAACTGAATTTATCTCTGTATATGACTAATACTTATTTCATCAACCCTGGTGGGATTTGAATTCAAGAGAAAAAGGACATAATTATAGACCACAAGGAACTGACCTGACACATTGATATTTCTGCTGACCACCACCTTTGGTTTCTAACTTTGGCTACAAATTTTAAAGTATATAATTTTCCTCATTGATTCCAGAGAGATGAAAAGCGTGATTAACTTTCATATTAGAATGTAAAAGAACTAACTAAATGCTTCAAGATATTTAGTTAATGGCACTACCATTTCTGCCATGATGTCTCACATTGCCACAAGTTCAGAGACTTTCAAATAAGAGGCATACTTAATTGTATTGATTCTAGTATGATTCAGGTACTTATTTTATTTATTCCAGAGTGGGGAAAGCAATATGAAATACCGTGAAGCATTTAGTTGTGTACTCTACTATTTCTGCCACTTCACTATTATTATTATTATTATTATTATTATTATTATTATTATTATTATTATTATTATTATTTAGTGGAGGGATTAGCTGATACCACCGATCCAAATACTTGACTGGTTCTTTGTTTTATCAACTGCCAAATGGATTTAGGCACAAGGCCAGCAATTTTAAGGGGAGGAGTCAGACAATGCCATTGTTCCCAGTAGTTGGACTGATACTTTATTTTATCAACCCTGAAAGGATGAAGGGCAAAGTTGACCTTGGTGAGATTTGAACTTCGAGTAAAGAGGCAGAACAAATGCCATAAGGTATTTTGCACCATGCTCAAATGATTCTACCATTCCACAGTACTTTATAATAACAATCAACAGAATGATAGACGTGATAACCAAGGTAATAACAAATAATAAGTATTACTATCATAGTTAATTATTATCACAATTGATTAACCTTAAGATTATACAATATTATTATGCTCAAAATTATATCAACTATATTAAAAATGGTTTGATATATTCTCTTTTGTATTTTCTATAATCTTTTCCTTCTTAGTTTTATATATTTTTAAAAATTTAATTAAAAATTAAACGTAGAAATAATATTCTCTCTCCTCTCCTCATCACAGATTATTTTTGTACAGATATATATGCATGTGTTTGAAAAAAATGATCCAATATGCACAGTATAACTGTACTTTTATGTATAGTTAGACACATTTAGATAGAGGCATGAGATCACACAAAACTATATATGTTTGTGTGTGACATAGAAAACACAAAGACAAGCACACACTCAAATATTTTCATGAAGATGAAAAGAATGAGTCAAGATTGGATGGGATTGAATTTACAAAAGAAAAGAAAATTATGACTTTTAAAAATCTTCCTTACACATGACGGCAAATTTAGAAAACACACATAACAAAAAGTGACACTGAAATTTAGTTACCTATTTGCTTTATGTTCCCTGTGCGAATATCTAAACAAAAAAAAACCAAACTTAAGTTACCTTCTTTAAAGATTTACAACCTGACCATCACAGAATAGGTGCCAGGTAAATTTACTCCTAAGATACTGAAACTCATGACAGCACCTGCAAAATTATATATGAAAACTTTACGTTGTTTTGCTTCCTTCTTTTATTCTTTCATTCTTTTATTCTTTCCTTCACACACACAAAGAAAAAAAAAAATTTCCAAAATCTTCATATTTTCCAATTCACTTTCAATTCACCCAAAATTATGCATTTACTTTCAAAATGCTTATTCTTTAGTTTAGGTTCTGTTTTTTAAAATTTTTTCTTTTCAATAATTGCTGTTATTATTATTATTATTACAACATTTCACTGTCCATTGATTTAAAATATTGCTGCTGCAAATGAGTAAGTTGCTTGCGTCGATATTCATAGTATTCTTCGCGCAGCCGTTCAAAACGTTTTTCAGAGTTGCTATAGCGACTCGGCTTACGTGGCTTTGGGTAGAGACTTTTATACAAATCATTAGCATTTAACAAAATTTCTGGTGGTGAAGCTGTGCTCCGGGTGGAAGGCTCTCGGCGTGTTGAGTGTCTTTCATCCAGTTTACACCCAACAATACCTGGAGCATTGTGAGATATTAATCTTGAGTCAAAATCGTAGTGTTTATCTCCTGAGAAGTCCCGTCGGTTGGAATTAGAAGCATCTATAATCAGGGAAGAGTCCAAACTGACATCATAGTCTTGAGGGGAAGTAAGAGAACTCGCTGAAGTACTGTCCATGGGTGCTGCAGCCCTCGTGTGAGTGTAAAACGAAGACGATGGACCACTGTGGTGACTACCAAGCCCACTGCTATAGGAGTCTGGAAATGTATCCATTTTACTACTAGTACGGCTGATGCCATCGGGGTAGTTAACCCTGCCAAATATACTTCCCCGACCTGAGCTACTCATACTAGTTCGAATCTCTTCTGGGACCCCACCATCAAAATGATGACTAAGTACAGTGTCGATGTTTGGAGTCTTATTCCTATAGCATGGCATGGTCGTAGAATAGTCACTTGGCTGATCCTTAGCAGGGTATGTGCTATGTGTGTGGGGTATGTTTTCAATGCAGTTATAAGGGTCAAATTCTTTTTGTCTAAAAGTAGAGTTAGTCTGTGATGGTATTGGTGACATCTGATGAGGTTGGTTGACAGCAAGAGTACAGTTGGAGTTCAGCTGATGTTTAGGGGCCAGTTGACCACATTTAACCATCTCTTGACAATTATTTGAATATCCAAATAACTGGTTGTTGTTGTCCTTGCACTCTCCACCTTCTGAATTGTTGTAAAGTGAGTGTGAATGTGTATAGCTTACATGGGACACGAAATTGTGGTTGTGTGTTGCAAGAGCTGCTGCTTGCGTCTGGAGTTGGTGAGGGTTAGAAAAATTTCTTCTTACATTATCAAGGTGAAACTGAGGCTGAGGTTGAGGCTGGTAGTAATTAGGCCCTTGGCCAGTATGAAAATAAGCTGAAGAATTTCGTTGCTGGGGGTGAATGCTTCGAGTTTTAAATGGCACTGTACCAGAATAAGTGAGCTGTTGGTTTTCTTTTTCTTTCAAATGTCTTTTCGAATAGACTGGCTCATTTTCAGAAAGGCTGGAAGGAAGAAAGCTTCCTCGAGGGCTACTGAACAGTGACTGTGGCAGATCTTGGTCACGTGACCGCTCTGAAAATGATGAAGGCTGTACAGAACTGATATCGCTTATCTGGAATGGGCGAAGACTGTTAGCATCATCAGGGCTACTTGTCAAGTAGGTTTTGTTCATAGAGTGATGTTGTGAGTTAGGTGAGAATATAGAGCTATGAGCATAACATGACTTAAGAGATGCTATAGATGAAGATGACTTGAGATGTTGAGCATGATGGTAAATAGCAGCAGCAGCAGCAGGGGCAGCAGACATACCAGGTGAAGTTGTAGTCCAAACTGGTGACGTCATATGATTTCTAAGAGTATTAGTGCCAGGAGAATGTCCAGAGTCCAGAGTGACAGTAGCAGTAGAAACGACTATGCTAGAAGCATGTTTATACTTCTGTGTATTGTCTGGAACACTGACACCATTTGGCCTATGAATTTGTGCTCTTGTAATATGCAAATTAACAGGGGAGTGCGACTGTAGCAAACAGGGTGAAACAGGGTTATAAACATTACTGCGGTGAACACTTGTACAGGCAATCCCGTGCCCAATGGGGGACATAGGACCAGGAGAGGATAACTGTTGTTGTCTTAGTGATGTTACAATGTCTGTGTCTGGACATTGCTGAACCAGTTTGTTGGGAGGTCTTACATTAGCAAGTATTGTGTCCTGTTGTTGGGCTTTGGCCCCATTGTTGAGGGATGTACTTTTTGGAAGGGCACTGCGCTGAACAGACTTCTGTTGGTCCTGAAAAATATAAGGTCGCAATGATGATGGTGGCAAATGTCGTTTGGAAGGCAGTGGTTGGGCAACGGGATTGCATTTTAATATGTCCGAAGGGGAGTGGCAGGACATCACAAAAGTTTGGTTTAGCATACCCATAGGGTTGACAGCTTTCACAATGTTTCTTCTTCCATCTTGGTCCCCATAATTCCATTCTGACGAAGTTTCACTGCAAATGAATACAAGAACAATATTACTTATATGAAAAAAATTATATTTGCTTTATTGTATTCCCTAATTTTTAATGATTGCTTTTAAACATATGCTAAAACTCAAAAAGAAATATCAAATGAAACCAAATTTGTAATCTTTAACAAACTAGAAGGATAATCTAATTTTTAAATATGTAATGGGGATAAAGGAGCTTAATTAAAGTAACAAATGTTGTTTGTTAAAGAATTATGAACAAACATGAGAAATAACAATGACAATTGCATTATTCAATGTCACATACTGGAGGTATATAGTAGCTGGGGCACATATAACAGAAAGAAGCATGAACTGAAAATGAGAAATACAATAGCTTTTGATGACTTTGGGTGAAATGATATACTAAGTATCAGCAGTTATTAAATCCTGTAATCATTGTTAATTTTCACTTAATTACAAATGGCTCAAGTCATCTGCTTTCAAATGGGTAGAGGAGAAACATTGCTTTTGCTGCATAACTCAAGAGAAACATAATTCCTAAATGATTTGTAGTGCTTGGGTCACATATTTCCATGAGCTACTGGAGAGATAGACTGAACCAGCAGCAGTCCAATTCTACTTGGCGTTAAGGAATAGTTTTTCAATCAAGTATCAGCAATATATATATATAATGGAAGAAGAAGAAAAGCATCCATGGCTTTATTGCTTCATGTCACAGACTGGTAAGAGGAGGGGAGAAATAAGTGATGGATCATTTTCATAATAAACACCTGGTCCAAATGCTTGCAAACAGAATGATTGCTGCTAAAAGAACCTACAGACAATAGTTGTAGGTTTTACATCCTATTAAATGTAGTAGTTGAGAAAGCCTGAGACATAAGATTTAGGATTAATAGAGAGGAAATAATGAGAACAAATGGTAAAGATTTTCCTGAAGTAACATTCACAGATGCAAGGCTAGACATAAAGATCAACTCTTATTATAAGAAATATACGGTCCATTAAATTTACTTCGGTAAATCACTAATAAGACCTGCAGCAGACTGACATATGTGTTATTTTACTACAACTCAAATAATGTCAGCATTAAAAATCTTACGTTGAGCTGTATACTGCATCTTTAGAAAAGCTGTACAACTTTTAATAGATTATTGCACTCAAGGTAAAGGGCAACCATATTTACAATGGTAAATAACATGTGCACTGTAGGGAGGATGAGTATTTCAATACTTTCTAAGTCAAGGCTTAAATTATCTAATGTACATTGAATGGGAGACATATATAAGTTTTACCAGGTAGAATTTCTTTAATACCACCACATGGAGGCAAACTATTCATAATCCTTTGGTTAATTCCAATAAACTAATAGATTATGTCTCCATACTAACAATGTTTATTGAAGTCTCATAGCCTTGGTAATTTTCACTAATATTTTAATGATTATACACTAAAATTTTTAACCAACATAATCATCAACATGACCACCTAATACACTGACAGCAAAATAAATACATGTATAAACAACTAAACAATCTTTGCTTTTCGTACAAAAACGTTTCCAAATATATATTCATATTTTAATGCATAAATTAATACTTGCATGCAAATTACATGTGTAAAACATTATTGCATAATCACACCATGACAAATAGCAACAACATGCTGAAGGTATCTTGAGTAATAGCAAGGTGTGTGAAAGGAGAAAATGAGTGTGTGGTTAATGTCTTTCTCAATGGTATTAGTGCAAAGTAAAACAAAACTGGAATTGGAAATCGAATTAGACCACAAATAACATTTGTCCCAAATTTATCAATACCATGCACTTAATGCAACCACTAATAATGATGATGATGATGATGATGATGATGAAAGAGAGTGAAGGAGAAGAAAGATGAAGTTAATTTCTTGCTACAATTTACAAGACCCAATTTTCAAGAGTAACGTAAGAGGTATTAAAATATTTATATCCAGACACATCTATCAAATCCATTGTTTTCGCATTAATGTTAGGGATGGTATGATGATAATGAAGATGACAAGTTTTTCTATGGTGAATATACAATAAATATTTTAGAACTCCGTTTCAAAATAAACAAAGACGATGGCAATAAAGATGAAATGACATATTTCTGTATGGAGAACATATACAATAAGAATTTTTAGTGTTTAGTGCTGCTGTATATGATAAAGATAAAATGAAGTTATAATGATGATCATAGTGAGGAGTGGTACACAGACGATGATGGCAAAAATGTTAATGAAGTCCATGATGCTAGTAAGTACGGAAATAATGTTAATGATGGTGGTGGTAATAATAATATATTTTTTCTACTCTAGGCATAAGGCCTGAAATGTTGGGGGTGGGTCCAGTCGATTAGATTGACCCCAGTACGCAACTGGTACTTAATTTATCGACCCCCCCCCCCCAAAAGGTTGAAAGGCAAAGTCGACCTCGGTGGAATTTGAACTCAATAATATATTGCTACTGAAATGATTTTAGAATGAAATGATTTTAGAAAAGAAATAGCAATTATACTGAAGATGATACTAAATGATGGTATGATTGTTTTGAGTCCAGTAAAGAAAACAAATGAGTTGCAAAAATAAATAACATATAACACAAAATCTGCTAATATACAACATAAAATCCCATTCACTAGATATCTTAAATGTGCAATGATAAAAAGAAGGAAAGGTGATTTCAGAAGAGTATGTGTGTGTGCGTATGTATTCCTCTATTGAATATTCATGGATTAAATGCAATCAGTTATCACAAAGGATAGATATTTATTATAAAGATATTACAAAGGATAAATATTTATTTATGCCTCATATTGTATAATAAAGTCAATTACTTGTTCTTTTATGACAAAAGGACTCCATCAATGAATGATCAAATGTATTGACTTTGAAGGAAAGATTAAAATAAGAATCATAAAAGTCACTGTTTGCTCAAGGATCTTCATGGTTTCAATGAAGTGAACAGGGAATTGAAATAGTCTTGGAGCAATGACTAATCAGGAATGCGATTCCTACTGAATAATGTTCAGAAAGTTCTTACAAATATAAAAAACTTTACAATTAAGTTAATAAATGGTTTGTATAATAATCAAAGCAATGATTATCATACATTCATTAGGAGTATGTGTGAGAAACTATCTTTTGTCTTCGTTTAAAAATCAGTTGTTTTTATATAATGCATTGACAAATTATTACAAACCAATGTGGGAGCCACCATGCAGTTGCTCAATCTATTAAAAACATCCAATCTTCAAAGAGAACAAAACAATGTATTGGATGATGAAGTCTGAGATAAACTATGTCTGGAATAATTGGATGGTCACAAGTAGAATGTTCATAGATTGGAGGCAAAATGATACAGAACTGTCAGTAAATATCTCACTTCATCTTCCTTCTAACTGCTAAAGTGGCAACAGATGTTGAAAACGTTTCTGGTATGGATAGTAGCTAATAGCTCTATCTCTTCAGGTCATAATCAGTAAAAAGAAATGTCTCCTTCATATCAATAATGGTTTCCTACTAGCTTTAGCATACCTCAAATGCATCTCACTATATATAATACTACCACTTCAGTAATATTCTTTATCACAATAATTGACCATCAGATTTGTCTGAGATCTGTGGTATAATAGTCAACATCTGCAGTAATCTATACTTATTATAATCTATGGTGGTTAAATGGAGATCTACATACTTGTCAAGAGAAGGTAATACAAAATTCTATTCTGCAATGCGACATTTCCAATAACACTAACTATCCTGTTACCTTAGAAACAGTTTCAATTGTAACTTGTTAAACTTCCCATTAAAACCAACAAAAGGACATATAACAATTTCATTACCAACAACACCACATACACCAAGAAAACAATAAACCACAAACATAAATTGTGTTCAATCCATCCATAATAGCAACAGTTAATATATGAAAGTATTTCAGTGAATATGAGTGGAGAAAACACCGTGAACAACAACAGCCATAACAATAAAAACAACAATGGCAGATAAGAAAAAAAAGTCACCTTTTCTATTTTTCCTGGAAAGCATTTAAAATAAAAGTAAAAATAAAATTTTAAAAGTAAACATTTGATATATCACTGTTAATATTATTAATAGTTTTCACTAGTCTTATATTTTTCCTTTTGTTTCGGTGGTCATTTACTTAGTATCAAGTGCAGCTCTATTTACTTTGGATAAGTGATGTGTTTTGTTTTGTATGGTGTTTCTGATTGAATTGAAGTACTTTATATAAAATTGTGCAGTATCTAGTAGTGAGATGCTTTGTATATTGCGTATATTTGTTTATGTATGTGTTAGCTTACTTTCTTTTTTATCTTTCTCTCTGTACCTATTATTATAGAATTTATTTCTGCTTTCTGTCATCACACTAGTTATTTCATTTTCCAGATCTTTATAATTATTATTATTATTATTATTATTATTTCGGCTTGCGAAGACCTGTTGGGGCAAGCGAAAGTGAAATCGTGATGGCACCTGTGCCCAGCGTCGCCTTTCCGGCACTTGTGCCTGTGGCATGTGTAAGGACTTTCAAGCGAGACCGTTGCCAGTGCCACTGGACTGGCTCTTGTGCGTGTGGCACGTAAAATACACCATTTTGAGCGTGGCCATTGCCAGTACCGCTGGACTAGCCTTCGTGCCGGTGGCACACTCTCGGAGTGGTTGGCGTTAGGAAGGGCATCCAGCTGTAGAAACTCTGCCAAATCAGATTGGAGCCTGGTGTAGCCATCTGGTTCACCAGTCCTCAGTCAAATCATCCAACCCACGCTAGCATGGAAAGCGGACGTTAAACGATGATGATGATAATGATTATTATTATTATTAAAAACTTCCTCCTAACCTACATCATACACATATTTTCATTTCTTGTCACCAACATTCTCCTACCTAGCATCTTCAAGATGAAAAACAAAAATTATTGGATAATGTACTTATAGATACATAATCTGAAAATAAGAAGAGTGTTCATGGTTTGGATGCTTTGAGTTTAGGTCAGCCTCATCAGTAATATCAAATTCCTAAATAGTTTTCTACAAAAATTATATATAAATCCAATGATGGTTTCAATTAATGTGTATGTGCATATACTTTAACAATTCAGCTGTACAAAAGATGGAATATAAATACCACAAACAAGTCAGCCAAAAGTTTTTAATAAACCCATACCAAAAGGCACAAAATTCTACTTCATTTCAGCATAAAATGAAATAAAATGGTTTTTATTTCATTATTATATCACTTTTAAAATCTGGCTTGTTATCAGTATAATATCACTGGTATTATAAATCATATTAAAAATGAAAATAATAATAAAATGAATATTAATCCCAGTGAAACTCAAGCATCTATTTTATCATAAGGATTTAATTCTAAACTTTTAAAAATGATTCAAGTTATTAGATTAATGTAATTTCAAGTGAATGAAGATATACAGAGCATACACTATAATCCTAATTATTAATAATGACAAGCAATTAGAAAGCAATATGAAGAGAAAAATAGTTGAAATAAATACCTAAATTAAATACGTCGCACAAGAACCATAAATTTAAAGTGCGAGATAACTAGTCTTTTAAATTCAATTTTTACTAGATTAGATATTTTCAGTAATATTAACGATCTTTTCACTTGAGTTTTATGGTTGACTACTAGTCTAAGCATAAAAACTAATTATTCTCACGATATATAAAAACCAACAATTTGAAATGAAGTAGAAAAATATGTCATCAATGCTAACAATTAAAAAATATAAAAAACTTACTTCCTAGAAGAGTCTACTTGGTCCGGCTCAAAGTATTTCACATTTCCTGCAATACAAAATGAGAGCTGCGAGTGAGCATATCATTGAGTAAATCAGAGACAGTGGGTTAAGAATTATCTAAAATTTTATTTGGTTATCTAAGAAAGAAGGAGAGTGCTGATATTTTGTAATTCAAAGGAAGACGGACAATGTGTATGCATTTAAGACCATAATAATTTTAAAGTGATTAGAATAAATGCACGTTACTGTCATGGTTGAGTTAATTTAGGTATGTCTCAGATTTTAAGATTAGTAGGATGCTGACTAAGATTAAGTAAGACTACCAAAATGTGTCTGATATGTTCAAATCTGTTGCAGGCATTTTGGTAGACATACTTAATCTTAGTCAGCATCCTACTAATCTTAAAATCTGAGACATACCTAAACAGAATATTGAACAGAATATTTAATTCTGCCTGCCTGCATCAATTCACCTTGGTTTTATGAATAGGGACTTGCAATAATTATTGTTTATTGGCTTAAAGTCCTGAAATCAGAGCAAGGTTCTAGCGCATGAGATTCTTATAGGGCTTTTGACAAATTTACATTTTATTTCCAACAACAAAGTTTCAGGATGAGTAGGTTACTGAGTGTCATATCATGTTATGAAAGAAGCTTTTGAAGATATGTGTACGAGAAAAATGAAGAAAAGATAAAATGTGTAAGAAAAATATTTGTACCTGAATACTGTCTTACATGAAGTAGGGAAAGAGAAATATACACAGTAAAAATACATAATATAAAATGTCAGAATTCAAGTGAAACTTATACTGAAATTACTGGTTAAATAACACATCTTGCAGTTTGAAAGAGGAAGACAGTAAAGCACCAAAATTAGTAAAGGATAACATGAATTTGGCTGAAAGGATACATATTTACAAGAATATTTTACAAAATACTTGGACTGAAATAGTTTGTGTGTGATAGTAGAGATAAAATAATCATGAAATACTACCTGTGATATATTTCAAATCTTGAACCCACGAAACTAAACTTGGGTAGGTGTATATAGGTAGAGATGTTAGATGAACATGTGTAAAAACCAGTGAACCTGGTTGCATGCAAGTATATGTTGGTATTCATAATTCAACAGTAATGTGCCGTAGCATAGCATTTCACCATCACAAGACCAGTCAACTTTGCTGAAAATAGAACTGTTACAGTACCACTGGAAAATTGACAAGTGTTTCATTGCTGTTTATGTGAATCTTATAGAATCTCTCCCAATTAACAGACTGAATTCCCCATCGATTGAGGTATCTGATTACAAAAACAAAGCAGCAATCAAACAAGCAGTAACTGTTTCAAACTCCTTAGAGAATGTTGGCACAAGGCTAAGGGTTTTACATCAATTACATAAATCCCAGTACTTGATTGGTACTTATTTTATCAACCAGGTAAAGATGAAAGGCAAAGCTGACCTTGGCAGAATTTGAACTTAGAGCATAAAGAAGGCTGAAATGCCATTAAATGTTTTGTCTGGCATACTAACAGTTCTGCCAGTTTACCGCCTTAAATTATTTTAAAAATAATAATGGTGAAGTTTGATTTAAGTCACTAAACTGATTTCTTATTTCCCTTCTCAACTGGTCCACAGTTTCTTCCTTAACCCCACCTCAAACCTGGCTTGTTCCCCTGCTCCTGCCCATGCCCCTACCCCTCCAACGCCATCATCCTCACAGGCACCCATCATCGTCCCTATCATATCACAGACTCCTTTACCTGCACTTCTAGCAATGTCATTTACTGCATCTCCTGCTCTTTCTGCCCTTCTCTGTACATCAGTCAAATGGGACGCTGCTTAACTGACTGGTTCACGGAGCACTTCTGAGACATTAGACTTGGCAATGACACTCTGATTTCATGTCATTTCCACTAAATCTACAAGTTTTTTAAAATTCTCTCTGTTTATTTCCTTGTGTTCCATTCTGTTGAAAATCGTAGGCTTGAAATGTAGAAGTCTTTCTCACCTTCCTGAGTGTCAAACTAATACACCTGTTTGTTATTTATACACCTGTCTTTGTCTTTTGTCTTTCTGTAAATTTCAATCATATAGATATATATATATATATGTTGTGCAGGTATCAGTTAGAGGGGTTTAATACCTCTATGGGATAATTAAATCCAGAGTTGCTCCTAGACTATTAGCTGGATAGGAACAGCCTTTTGTAAGGTTGTACACTAGTGGTTTGGTTGGTAAACTGGAGTTTAGGTTATATAGAAGAAACACATGTGCGAAAAAATGTGCTTAATTAAATTAGGAAACCCGCACCTAAATATTACTCACCCTGCCCTAATTACCCAACAAAACTGACCAATTTACCACAAACAAACCTCTACCCAGTGAATTTACCAGCGCAAAAACAAAAATTTAATGCAAGAATTACCAATTTGTTTACATTACCATCACATATGTATCAATTATTTTCGCATCCCAACCGCTGCATCTATCTATATTCGCATTCTGAAGAGATTTACTTAAACCAGTAAATTGAAATGATCGTTAATGCTACCCTCATCTCTGCTTCTTCCTCCTTCGTTATCTATTTAATTAAAGACATACCAGCAAAAACCATGAGTTTCCCATTGCTATTATATCCATTTTCTTCTCCTATATATATATATATATATGTATATATATATCTTTGCAAGAGTGTATAGTATGTTTGCTTGTAAGTTTAATTGCTATTTTTGTAATGAAAATATGTAGAATCTGATGTAAATAAGTGTACAAACTATTATTTATACCTGTATGACAGGTATAAATTTAAATCCTAAGGGCATTTATCGTGTGCACATATAGTTATTTGTAAACACAATTTGTAATGGATTATCATAATCAGAAAATGAAATATCAATGTTTGAGCACATCTATGAATGAACATACACATACACACAGACAGACCTCATGTGCACATATATTTACATATAATGCAGAGTTTGTAAGACAACTTGAATTTTAAATTGTTTTTTTCTTACAAATAGTTCTCATAATATTTATTTTAAACTTGTAAGATTTCTTGCAGCACACAATACTGGGCAAATATCTTACCATATTTTTTGGCTTTTTTTTTCTGTTTTCTCTTGCTTATGATGACAGCTATAATGGCGAGAATGACAGCAATAAGTAGGAAAGCCAAGCCACCAACAATGCCACCAATGGCTGGCACTGGTAATGCTGAAACTAGAATAAAAATAAAAATATATGGAAGACAGAAAATGAATTATTTTGTTAAAAGAAATTATGACTTTCTTTACTTTCTGGCTTTTATTTCTTTTATCCAAAATGAGAATTTTGTAATTACAAGCCTTTGACTCTAATCTATAAAATTTAAAAACCTATTTGAACTAATCTTTAAACAACTTTAAACCAGTCTCAGTGAATTTAGAATGATACAAACAAAGAATATGAACACTAAATCATTTTAAGTGTGAGTCTCAAAGTGGATACAACTATAGATAATAGCATGTAATATAATGGGTTAAAAACTCTTGGATAGAGAAAAGGGTGAAGGCTTCCTGCACAAATCCACCTCTTCTGTACACTACCTTCTCTCTTGAAATTAATAACTGAACACATTCAACAAGAAGAGACACATATTTCAATTTTCTATCTAAACTATCTAGTGCAGATAAAAAACATTAAAACACAAAGTCATACGCAAATTACTCTATTCATAATAATATAATCATGAACTAGAAATAAATAGCTTTGACCATATTTCCAGTCTCTTCTCTGGTATGCATGCATGCATGCACACAGATAAATATACACAGATAAACAGACTCTACTATCTTGTATGATAAAGACAACCTTCTCTAGTGTGCTGGAACAAAGAAAATTTTGATAGTTACTTATAAATAATAACATATGATAAATCAAATAACCCATCATAATCACACAGACACTGAGACAAATACACAAAAGGAAATAATAGTAAAAAAGTTATTAATTAGCAAATGTCCAGCTGTCATTTGCAATCAGGATTTCAGAAATGAAACAATATTGGGAAACATGAAACAATTATGACAATAACAGTTCTAATTTGAAATGGTTACAAAGTCACCAGCAGAAAATTCACTGATCTTCAAGAACACAAAAAATAGCATAATAATAATAATAATAATAATAATAACAATAATAATTATAATCCTTTCTACTATAGGCACAAGGCCTGAAATTTTGGGGGAGGGGATAAGTTGAGTACATCAACCCCAGAGTGTAACTTATTACATTGACTCCAAAGGATGAAAGGCTAAGTTGACCTTGGCGGAATTTGAACTCACCTGAATTGCTAACAATTCTGCCAGCTCACAACCTTAATAATAACAGTAATGATGGTGATGATGATGACTTTATATATTTGCCACAGAGGCACCTGATGAGAGGGACAATAGACGGACAAGTTACAATTTATGTGGGGGTCTTACATAATAGGAAAAAATAAAAAGGGAGGGAAGGAAGAGAAATTAGATAAAATATTTACATAGCACAGAAAGGAGATTGGTATAGAATGTTTTGCAGAGCTTCTACAAAATGTTTGCCTCAAAGGGACAGGAAGATTATCTGAAGGGCTATGAGCACTTGAAAAATTATAGAAAGCTTGTGAATATCTAAGATTAAAGGTACCTACATAAATTCTACCAGGAATAAGAACAAACTTGAGTCAAGCTGAATAATAATAATAATAATAATAATAATAATAATAATAATTAAAGTAATAATAATAAAGAAAAGGAGAAAAGTGCAATCCTGTTCTCTGCAAAAATCCTAAGAAAGATCCTTGAAATCTGGGATTTGTGATTAAACCTCAAGATAACATCCAAATTCTAATTAACTTAGCATGTAATAGCTTTGGAATGACAAAATAATGATGATAATAATAGTTTCTTTTAATGGTCACAAGAGACCAGGATGTTGAGAACAATACAAGGATGAAATGCATAAATACAAGTATGATAGGTGATTTCTTTCTAATACTAGTAATGATTTTTTAAATAATAAAAATGGAAAAAAACATCAAAACAACAACAAAGACGATACTAATTATAATTATAAACAGAGGAACATCTGACACACAAAATACCAACAAAAACATTGACAGTTACAGTAATGATTTATGTAGATGGTGAGACATTCATGCCTTTTCTGTGGCCATTAACAGTGTAGGTGAAACAGTCCCAAAATGGGGTACGTTATATTTTCAATTAAATGATGAAAGTGTCACAGAATTACAGTAAACACCGCAACAACAATAATAATAACACAAACAAAAAGTACAACAGTTAGAACAGAATATAATGAAAATTTAACACAAAATTGAAAATCACCAGCTTAAATGAAGGACAGCAGCAGCAACAACAACAACAACAACAAAAACAACAACAACAACAATAACAATAATAATAATAATAATAATAATAATAATAATAATAATAATAATGATAATTATGAAGACTGAAACAAAACATTACATTAAAAGATAAGCTGAATTTAAAATAGAATAAGCAGAACTTGGGCAAAGAAAAGATGTGTTAACACCAGAAGCCAAATCAATTATCTGCAAAGGAAACAAAAAACATCAAAGAAGGAAGAGGAAGGCTCCTGCAAAACACTGCATAATCAAACATTCGAAAATATGAGAAGGCAAAACTGTAATTACAATTTCTGCACAGTCAACAAGCACAAAGGAATGTTTGCACAAATGGTAGGAACTCTTGTTTTCTTAATAATAGTCAGATGACTGTTATGTAGGTGTCAAATCTTGTGTGTAGTATAGAGTAAACAAAATGTGATGTATGTATTGCAAATAGAATGCCAGATTAGATACCCTGTTTTATCTATTTTTATGATTTCATTGTCTTGCATTAAAAATTCTACCTGATTAAATTTGGACATTCATCAAAAAATGACCTAATATATAGTTAAAAGTATTTCATGGGGTTTATAAGAGTATACCATACTGTACCCTAACTGCTAGAAAATCCAATAATGAAATTAAGAGCATAGTGGGTAAGAAAGTAAATTAATTTCATTACAATACTGGTAAGCAAATACATTGTTTCTTAACTTGCAAGAAATAGTGGTCACACTGACCTAGAATCACACTTCACTTTCTTAATAAAATAAATAGGAGGGGAGAGGACACATTCAATAATGAGGTCTTAAACTCTGATCTATAGTTAAACAGCAATGAAAGTGGACACTGAGATAGACTTGTAGCGTTTGATGATTTCTTTATTGATAAATAGCATCTGTATTGTCCAAGTAAATAACTTTGCATCTCCCACTAGGACTTCTCTGATTAGTAAATGATCTTTATATCTGTGTCTTTCATCTCAGAATCTTTTTACTTCTCCTCCAGAAATTGTGCATCTTTCAGTAGTGAAGGTGGCATTCTTGCATATTGATGTTAAGAAGCTGATCAGTCAAGAGCTTCCTATATTTCAATGCATCAATGACATTATTAAATCAGAAAAGTTTCTACATTCTTTAATATATCTTGGTATTAGATATGTCTTTCAATTTTACTACAAACTGAGCAATTTTTTGAATTCCAACATCAATAATTTAATCTAATATTTCTGTTCTTCAATTATTGTAGTGGCAATTTCATTGTGTCACTCCATTTTGGATAATTAGGCACATGTATTAATCCATTTCTTGTTAAACTCATGTAAATTCTTCATATTGACATTGTTGTTCTTCCACCTTGTCCAAACCAACTGTATTACTGATGGTTAAAAGTAGCAAAATGTCTATTTTTTACCTTACCATGCATTTTAAGTCACCAAAGGAACCATTACATGGCTGCTTGAACTGCTATAATTAACAGTCAAATCTCCCACATATTTCACCCTACTGTCCCAAATAAAGAAAAAAAAGCATGAGATAATGTAGTCCTACACACTCCTAAAAACGATGGTCATGGTTGGAATGTCTGTTCAATTGACCTTAGGTTAAACATCATCTTAGCATTTTGTTAAACTTAAAGAAGTTGACTTAGATTATTTGTTTATTACATCCAAACATTTCATAAACAATTAATATTATTATACATGCTGAGCAAAGTAAACTTACAGCAGAAGTAAAGAAATCATAACTTCTGCATTCTTCTCTAAAAAAAACATTTTTTGAAAAGCTGACAAAAATTTGTAACACCCTTCGAAATGAAGTTCTTGCAGAATATGTAATTTTTTATAGTTAGTATAACTGAAAACTGTATTATGATACTTCGTATGGAAATATGTGCATCTGTATACACATACATGTGTATTGAATGATGATAATGAAAAACTGCGGCAGCATAAACTAAACTAAATGGGTAACAAAACAAGAGTTGATAGCTTATAGAACAAATGAGTTTAGCTTTTAAAAGTATTACATTAATTCAAAGTAGTTTGAATGCAACTTTTTAAAAGTCATGTGTGGTTCTTGATTGAATAAGAACTGCCTTTAGGATTCTTCAAAAGTTAGTAAGAAATCCCTAACAAAAATTAGTAAAAGATCTCTAATAAACTAAAGCTTTAAATGCCAAGTCCAAAACTTTCTACTTGAATAACTGCCCAAATTTAAGAAAAGTCTTATGTGCCCAAGGTGCCACATAATGAAACTCAACCAAGGACGATAAGGTTAGGAAGCGAGCTTCTCGCCACACACACACACATTTATATATGGATATATATAAAGAGAAGTCTCATCAAATGAAATACTGAACCTGATATTGAAAAGTATCTATTCTGGCAATTTTACAATAATTCTTTGGCCCTAAGAAGAGATAGCAGCAGCATGGAAAGAATTAATATTTTTTGTTTTCATTTCCACTTTATTTAATTGCTCCATTCTCTAATTATTTTTAAGTACCTGGCTTTTACTTACAGGACACTTTTGTAAGCCAGGATTGAAGTTACAAATACACACTACTAGCAACTCTACTGGTTAAAATGAATATAATATTTCTAAGATAATTTAACCAAATTTAAAAATAAATAAAAATAAACATAGATGCTTCAGGATCCTTCATTTCTTAAATGTATGTCAAAACTCAAAATTGAAATCAAGAAGATTGGTTACAAAGAGTGTTTATTTTGAAATTAATTAAGCAAAATATCTAACAGTTTTAGCCAAACCATAAGGTCCTGCCATTTATGCATTGAGAGCTTAAGGTTTATAAAATAAATAAATGAGGGAGGAAAAAAGGAGAATGAATTGCCAAGCAAATTAAGAAATAATTAACAATTAATAAACACAAATACAAAAGGACATATTTGAAAGAAAAAGAAAACTTAAATGATAACAAGATTATTTAAGAAGTCAGCTTACGGCTATTATCAGAATCATCGGTACCATCATTGTCATTGTCAGGGCCTGAAAATGATAGCAGTCACCAGTGTACATTTGACTAACAGACACAGTTATTTTACAATGACTTAGTTGTTAGCATAAGGAACTAACATGTATTTTTTTTTGCACAAGAAACTTATAAACTTAATGAAAATTATTAGTACAACTCAGACTAACAAGTACTTAGTTATTAATTAAAATGAAACCAAACTCAGAAGGAAAAAAGAAGAACAAGAAAGAATGCACAGTTTTTTAATATGCTGACTTTCCTGATTTTATGCACAAAGGATTTTTTTCAGTGACATAATACTTCGGATAAATAAGGGAGGAGTATAAACCTTACAAGTGGGAATAAAAAATATATCATTTGTATGCTATCAAACCAAAATACTCCATCCTATACAGAATTAGAAACTGTTTATCTAAGTATACTTTGCATTAAGTTTCATTATTCGGACAAATTTTATAATTAAGTGTTGTACAGAAACAGATTTTGAAAGAATAAAAAATGTGTTGCTTAGTTGAGTTAGATTAAAAAATTACTTGCATTTATTATCTTTTACTATTTTTCTTCATCATCCTGCAATTTTATATTTATAAATGAATACAGCACAGGTTGAGCAAATTTCAATTGTTTGAAATGCTTTTAATTGTTAAAACTATTTTACAGCATGACAAACTTAAAGTATTGAATACTTTAAAATACAAATTTCCCTACAGTTAACCACCTACACTTTTTTCTGCAAAATAGGGGTAGCTTATCCTGTTCAAGCTATATTATTAGCATTATCCTGCAAGTGAGAATTTAAAAATCACTTCTTTAACTTTCTAAGACATTTCAACGCTTCTAAAAGCAAACTTTGTTTGTTTACGTTTGTCGTAATTTGAATTTAACTTTCCCTACATTAATTAATTTTTGCTTACTGATTTGATTTCAAGTCACCTTTTTATTGGCTAGTGTGCCCAGTGGATATGAAGAAAATTTTAGTGTCTAAATATACTGAACATCAATTGCGACCAAAGTTATATGAAGGATTTGAGAACTTGTCAATTATACTTTGTCTAACTCTAAGCTGATTTAAAGGTTTATAGCTGAGAAATTAGCGCATTGAACATATATGAATGCTCAAAGAAAGTAACTTAGAACTTTTAAAATTTATTATCTTTTAGTAATGAAGAAACTTATGCAAAAATATCCTCTGCAATTAATGGTTTATCTTTTACTATTTTTCTTCATCATCCTGCAATTTTATATTTATAAATGAATACAGCACAGGTTGAGCAAATTTCAATTGTTTGAAATGCTTTTAATTGTTAAAACTATTTTACAGCATGACAAACTTGTAATTTGATACTGGTACTTAATCTATAAACCAGACATAATGTAGAATAAAGAGTCTTGTTCAGGAGTGAATATACGTATTATGATTCATGATAAAGGTTAAACCCAAGATATGTGACTAACTTAAATAGGTGTAAAACATGTGATTCAATGTTGAAGTGAATCTATTATATTTTGAAGAAAACTGTCAAAAATGAAAATTGAACATTCATCATCATTGTTTAATGTCTGCTTTCCATGCATGGGTTGGACGATTTGACTGAGGACTGGCAAACCAGATGGCTGCACCAGACTCCAATCTGATTTGGCAGAGTTTCTACAGCTGGATGCCCTTCCTAATGCCAACCACTCTGAGAGTGTAGTGGGTGCTTTTACGTGCCACCAGCACGAGGGCCAGTCCAGTGGTACTGGCAATGGCCACGCTCAAATGGTGCTTTTTACGTGCCACCTGCACAAGAGTCAGTCCAGTGGCACTGGCAACGACCTCGCTCGAATGTTTTGTTCACGTAATTCTTTTCCTTGGTTTCTTAAAATATGTCTACAGCAATACAGTTTATTAGCCAATGAATTTAGTTTCTAAATTGTTACTGAAGCTATGGAATATCATTTGGTAAAGACATTTAACTTATAATCTATCAGGCAATGGATTCACTATATAAGTAATAACTATCTGAACATGTATTGGTGAGTTCAAACGTTTTGGTGGGAAAATATACAAGAGATAGTTACCCTATCACTTGTAAGTGTTAAACAACTTAACTGGAATAAATTGCATTCAGTTTTGTCAGTTACCTTTTGACTACCTTTTGAAGCTATATTATGCATACAAAGATCTGTACATTCAATAAGAAAGGATACTTTAACTTATAGTTGCTATAAAAATAGCTTATTTCCATCAGTTGAATGAGTTGATATGTAAAATAGTGTATTTGAAATTTTGAGTGAAATATCTAAAATACACTTAAACAATATTGTTAAATATAAATATAAACATATTAATTTGGAAAGCAAGAGACAAGAGGGTGACATAGAAGAGAAAGAGAGAGATGGGGGGATAGGGATAAATGGTTCTTTTTCCTTCTGAATTAGGTTGTACATTTAGAACAATGTAACAAAAGAATAAAACAAATTACTATGTAGTAAAATATTAAAACAGAAATATTAAATAAAAATTAAAAGATAAAACTGTTTCCATGAGTATAGTTGAACTGACCAAACTGCTCTCCGTTGTGTACTGGCCAAATAAACCAATTTCAGTGAAAGTGAAATTTCTTTTTATTTCAGTCCGATGTAAGACTTGCGATGTTAAAAAGTTATATAAAAATTTATTTGGAAAATTTTCTTCTTGAAATTTGAATATATTTTATTTTTAATCACTAATATCTAAAGCATAATTTTTGATATTTGAAATCGTATACGTGCAATACTCTAATTCTATGTATTTTTATAAATCCAATTAGATAAAAACGGTTCTGTAAGCTGGTTAAAAATATTGAAACCAAAGCAGCTGAGAAACCTTAACAATAGTTCCTTCCTTAATCAGAATTTGAGTCTAAACAGTACAGCATAAGCTGGACTTCAACTTTCTATGAGAAAAATTATATCAAAATTCATGACATGGTGAGTCTATAAGCCTATGAGTGTAAATGTTCTTTGCTATTATTGAAGAACATACAATTATACATTCCAAAAATATCTTTAATCTAAGATACAATTTTAAATTTAAGAAAAAATACAATAGTTGGTTTATAACTAAGACTGCAAGAGGGAAAAAAAATAGCTTTACTTGAGGAACTAAGTTTATTATAAACAAAATGAACATCGACAAGCTTACATTCGGATTCAGAATATATTTGCTTATTCAGCTCTTTTGTAATAATTTTAAACCTGAAAAAGATTTATTTGATGTGAAATAGCAACAGCACACTGCAGAGCTTTGCTGCAGGGAAATGGTCCAAAAAGCAGAATAATCACCGTTGTAATGTCATTCTAAAACAATATAGCTGTAAAACACTTGGTTAGAGATTAACATGGAGCTAGAAGTGAGTAATGGAACTATTTTCTTTTGTAAACCAAAGAAAGAGAAGATCATTTCATAAAGCAACCACCAAACACAAATCATGTGAAAAGAGCAACCGAATGGAAGCTCAGCTTATCACTAATGTTTCTAGGGAACATTTTAATTACTTATTTACAGTGATGGTGGTGGAATGGTAAAATAAGTGGAGAACTCTTACAAGTTATATGTGGAGATGTTCTTCCCATTTTATTTGGAAAAAAAAAAGAGAAAAAAAAAACAACAGAAAGAAATTTCACTCAATCATTTGAAGGTGTATTAATAACTCTAATTCTCTTCTCTCCTAGCTTGCAATTTCCTTTCATGTTACAAACTATAGAAAAAATTTGGTAGCTTGGTAGGTATTTATTATGTTATCACAATAGAAAAACTTTATTATATTATACATACAAATAAATATCATACATACACACACACACACATATATAAGTATTATACATACATACATGTATGTATAATATATATAATTACATAGAAGTTTATTTTAACCAGTACACTATGTTTTTAAAGTAATAATAATTTTCACATCAATTATCAAACACATTCTGAGTGCAAATGTTGTTCTTTGGCTTATCTAGGCCTATGCTCAGAGTAAAATACAACACTGCAGATTAATAAAAGCTGTTGTTAATTTAAAAAGTGCTACCATTTATTATATCTGAAATACATGATACCTCTTCTGGGACAGATTAACTGAAACATTTGAGATTTCACAGTATTAACCATTGGTATTGTCCACTGCAGGCACTGCAATGGCAGTGACAGAATGTGAATCAGACTCAACACATTTTTACTCTATTTACAATTCACAGAGCCATGCACATGTATATATATATATGTAAATATGTGCAAGTTTGCATGTGTATGCGTAAGCTATATATGAATACACATACACACACATGGAAGCCTCTAAGATGTACTGTATCTGTATATCACAAGGTGAAACTTTGTCACATACTGTTACATTGATTATCTCTGAGAATCACATTAAGGTTATACATGTAACTAGAAAACTCAACCACTTTCATACTAGCTCAGTAAATAGGTTGTAATATATTGTTTCAGTGACTAGAAAATTGGAAAAGTCATAATCTCTCTATCTCTATATATATATATATATACACACACACACATATATATATCAAACACATACATGCACTCGCTCAGAAAGACAAGCAGGATATAACTATTGTGCTATTAGAAATCTTATGAAATATACTGAAATAGTTTACAGCATGTTGCAGGAATCTCTGACTGAATAAAGGCTTTTGAAACTAAAACGTTTTTGATATGATTGAACAGCCAACACTTTTGCAGTAACTGAATATTCCTTCAGCACCAATTTATTTTTACATTTTAAATTAACTAACTTATGAATTTAGTGTTAAGTAATCTTTTGAGAGGAAAGGGGAAGTAACTATTATAAAAAATTGAGATTGTTCTTGTTACACGCAAAACAGTCATATAGAACTATTTTGTGCCTGTAAAATACTTCCTTTCTTTTGTGCATTTATCTGTGATGTGTGTTATGTAGCTATGCCAACGTGGTTTATGGAACTACACATAAATTAGACACTGAAGTTTTACATGAAATTTATACCAGAATCATTAGAGTGATTATAAAGGCAGCTATAAGTGAGTCTTTTCATTTTCAAACAGAATTTTTTAACCATAATGTGATAATAATTTTATAAACTGTCAGTTAACGTAATTCTTAGTTTAGGAAGAAGGAAAAAATGACATTGCTTGTTTTGAGTAACAGAGATTCCAGTTAAGCTCCAAGCAAAACAGGCATTTCATTTCCATTATAATATTAATGCACTTGAGAAAGGAAAAACAAATATTACACAGCTTCTTTTTTTCTCCATTATGATCCTCAGTATTTACACTTTTATTAAAATAACTATTGTGTGTTTAGACAGATGAAAACAGGACAACTGTCAGATATCCCAACTGCATCATTAATGCTATCTTCTATGATATCTCTTAGTCTTGACTCCAAATGTCACTAGAGAAAACATAAGTCTTGTATGCCATGTGAGCTAATATTATAATTCACTGTAAGATAACAAGATTAATGCTACTGAACTACTGATTTTTCTTTTATGAAATTTCTGATGACTAAGGGAATTATTATTTTTTAAATTTTCTAAGTTCTATAATGATAATGCTATGCAGTGAATATGAAAATTATATCTTGATTAAGCTTAACCTTTATGTGAATTGTGTGCTAGAAATTCTTAAAGTACTTCAACCAAATTTCTGAACACTTTAATATATTAGAGCAAGCTTTTCAAGGTCAATGTAATTTCTTCTATCTTTACTCATATATGCAATTTTCTATTACTGAGAAAGAGAAAAATTGTTGGATTCCAAGCAACAAAATTTTTCTAAATTTTCCTTAGTCATCACTCATTTCTATCCTTTGGAAAAGAGTGAAATATATTAATTGGAAGTAAGGAAAAATCTCTCGGTGATGTTCTTTAATGCATGTTTTACTGGAAAATATTCCATTTTATCATTCAAACTACAATATGGACAATAAAAAATTTTCCAACTGTCAGAGGAGAGGAATACTAAAATTAATGGAAACTAATTCTGCAAGCTAGGAAAAAACGAATAGAGCTGATACTCATTTGATTTTCAATCAGGATGTGTGTGCATGAGTGCATGAAAGAGTGTACATTAGTGTATGTATTAGAGGGAGAACACAAGAATTATCTAGATGAAATATACTTTTTTGTTTTCCTTCATATTTTTAAGGGAACTGTTTCATAAAAGCCAAATTGTTCTAGAATTAGCATGAACAACAGATATTCTACACTTTAGACCATATTTTGAAATATCTCGTCAGATCTGTGAATGTACGTCTAAAAGGTCAACAAAATTATATCAATATTAGATGAAAACAAAAGTCCATTGTAGACAAAAAATAGGCCAGTGATGCTGAGAAATGTTCTCCAGTCTACAACTACTGGAAAATAGTAGTTTTAAATAGAATTATATATAAAACATTGAAATTAGTTGAAATGGTTCTTAGATATTAAAACTCATTCACTCATTGACACATTCATTTTGTGACAACTGTTCACATTTAGTTGTCATATTTCTTATTTATATGAAGTCATACTACATGAAGTTTAGAAATGTAAAAATATTAAAAATAGAAATTTGCCAAAAGCTGTATTGTATGTGTATCAGTTTAATTTAGTTATTAATATATTTGCAAGTATAATCATATACATGCAGTAATGGATATAATACTGTTACCATAACTTAGTGTGTATATGGGTGTTTATGTGTGGATACAAGTGTTCAGGACCCCTTATAAAATTGAAGTGAGAATAAAAACACTAAGTATAAACAGATAACTAAATATCAGGAATATTTACTAAATGACCCCAATGAAGACACAACCCAAAGTCACAGGACAGGATGTTTTAGTTGAGAAATTTATTTTGAGAATAATATCAAGGGATAATTCTATCTTAGTTAAGCAGTTTGTATTGAAATATCAGAAAATACATTACACAATACATATATGTGTGCATGCACATAAACATACATTATATACATATATATGTATACACACACAAACACACACATATACATATGTGTGTGTGCATCTGTAATGTGTGCATGTACTTATAGTTGCCTCTATACATACGTTTATACATATAATAAAATCCTATACCTTTAAGCATCAGAACTAGCAGCAGCAGCAAATTGTATCCTACATACAACTAATAATAACAATAATAATTTCTTTTATTAATAATGTGACCCAAATAAGTAAGTCAATGTAAATTTGTTAAGAGAAACTAGTTTAAGATATAATGTTAAATAAAGAATAGGAGGAAAATGTAATTTGCTGCTTTCTATAAATATATATGAGCGTGTATATCTGAGTGCACTCATGTAATGTAATGGAGATTTTAATCCATGTGCAGGTTTCACACAACACACCTTGCACGGACACAAGCTCTGATAATCAATAGAAGTTAAGAAAGGAAGACAGCTGGTGTTGTTTCAACCATTCCATGATATACAAACTGTGCTTGCTTATAAAATATGCTCGGAAGATACAGGAAGAAGTAAACCAACAAATGTATTTAGGGATTTGGGCAATTTAAGAAAGAGAAGTGATATGGAATTGTTGATTGTACTTACAAATAAGTTACCTATCAATATTTTTCTTTTACCACATATTGAAATACTCTCTAACTAATTAATATTAGTCATTAAAAATTGGCAGTGAATTGTCAAGTTTGTCAGAACACTTTTATGTTTTAGGTTCAAATCTTGCCAATATCAACTTTATTTTTCATCCTTCTGGATTGATAAAATATCAGTAAAGGGGTCAATTTAATCACCTTAACTCTTCCTCAGCAATGTGTGGTTTTGTTCCTACTGTTAGAAGCCAATATTATAATCATCTTCAGAACTTTCTAATAATGATAATGGTTTCCTACATTTTGCCAGCAGGAAACATAAAATGATCAACATTAGACTGCACTCGTCTATACAAATAGAACAAAGAAAGGTATGTAAGAAAACAAACAATTCTTTAATTTGATTAACTCAATTTCAGGGATATATCACAAGTCTGAACACAATTCAACTGTCAACATAACACCACATTAAACAGTGCCGTAGATGCAGCCACCTTCTTTTTCTAATTGTCTACACATAATCACAGTTACTTCCCATGAAAGACTAGCTGTGTGAAACTCAGGAAAGGATTAAAATCTCCAACATTACACATAAAATTGTTTTCACACTCCACACACTTTCACTACATAGTGTAGAGTGTATTGAGCACTTATATGTTTTTGCACTAATACAATAAACAAACTATCTTCATATATGACAGATTTCAATAGGACAGAAATAGACATATATCATAGTTGAGTAACATAAATAGTGAAACACAGAACAGGTTTGCATACAAAGTACAACTTAAAGAAGAAATAACAAAGTGTTTTGTCAGCCATATAGCTAAAGGAATTAGTGATTTTGGGTGATAGTTCCACATTTTGGACAAGAATTCTTTCCATTCTTTCCAGTCTTATTATTCACTAGCATGAAAATAAATTAAAATCAAAAGAAAGTTTATTTTGTATCTATTGACGATGATGGTAATAATAATAATAATAATAATGATGATGATGATAAAAATAATAATAATAATGTGGTACAAAAAAATTATATATGTATAAATGTCATAGTTTTTTTCCTAAATATTACAGTTATTAACTACATTAAATAAACTAAAAAGGTTGAATTTATCTAGATTCTAGGATTGTGAAAATTGTCTTTTGTAAATCCATAACTATGTTTTATTCAATTGATAACATATTAACAAGTTGTTTCTAAATCATATCAAGCAATATTAAAAACAAGAGAATGAAGTAACAGAATAGAAGACTAGTGAATATCAGACATAGGTCTACATTAAAGAATAATGATAGAACAATTATGTAAATCTGTTATGAACAGATCAATCTGCCAAACTAGCAGAAATAATCAGACAACATAAATGACCAATGACAACAACAGCAACAACAATGACAATAATAACAGCAACAGACCTGACTACATTTGGTACTGAGATAACATGAACATGAAACAAGATTGAAATTATAAACGAAGACAAAAAATACAAAATATAACAGAATTAAAACAAATACACACATTAATTATAAATATATATATTTTCCAAATATATCTATTTACATATATTACACATACACACACAAACCTGGTAACTGGTTCATCCTTCATTTACACATATCTTTGTATGGCAAGAAAGACGAATATAGTCACTGAAACATAATTACATGTTCTACAACTACCCTCTGCAAATGATTCTATATTCCAGACTATCACATCTGTGAATATTTACAGTAATTTTTCAAATCTGATTCCAAAGAAGTGAATATATTATATGATTTAAGATACATTTACTATTCTGAAATATATCAGCTGCATTTAATTTATTTCCTTTCTTACATACTCCAGCAATGCGTGCAACAATTGAAAATTGACAATGCTCTTCATTGGAGATAGATAATCTTGAAGTATAGGTGTTCTTTAAAAGTGATATATACTATTGATTTGCAAAATGATATCTCAAGATCAATAAATGTGAGCAATATCATAAATGACACCTATTTAACTGATATTTTGTGCAGTAGTAAGGCAACTCTATAATTTAGATCTATAAAAAAAAATTGTTCTAATAACTATACTTCTAAAATAAACAACCAAATCAGGAATACTAGCAATGTTACCTTTTGGCTATGACATTGGATTCGATATATTAAAAAATTATAATAATATCTGTGTACATTTGCTGTCATTTAAAATAGAATTACTGGAATTGTTATGACTTAACCACTAACTTACAGTAAACTTCCTATAAAAATCATTGTTTTTCTGTTCACTAGTAAAGTGAAGAAAACAATCTATAAAGAAGGCCTAATTCATTGATTCTATAATATGTTGTTTAATACAGCAAACTTTCATTTTATATTATTTAAAGTTAGATTGTTTTCTCCTTTAAAAATATCTAACTTTGACTCAAGATCACATATTTCTGGAGGAGAGGAGGAGGATCAGTTGACTTCAGTGTATTACGGGTACTTGTTTTATTGACTTTGAAGAGATGAAAGGTAAAGTTGAGTTTGATATGATTTCAATGCAACAGGTAAAGTATTATAGTTTTAAGACCACCACAAGGTGCTTCGCTGCTCTATTTCCTTATACAATACTGAATCTGATTTCATGTACAAGACTTCCTTCGTTAAAAGAATTGCAGGAAGCTAGTATGAAATATAAACTTATACAACATAATAATATAGATCTAAATTCTAAAGAGAGAGATGGGGGTGGAGAATACACAGAATTTGAAAGTTCACTTGCATTCCCTCTTCCAAGCAAATGTATTTTGTCAATAGAGGCAATAAACTGAAATACTTGAGCACTTATTTAAAGACCTCTTCAGTCTATTACCGTCTTCTGTTAGAACTGAAAGACCTGTTTTTGTTTTCTTCCAGTGGTGGTGAGATTTGGACTCATATGGCACAAAGCCAGAACAAGCATTGTAAAGTAAATAGTCAAACATTCTAACAATTTCACCAATCCACTGTCTTGGACTGGTACTTTATTTATTGATTCCAAAAGGATGAAAGATATGACAATGGCAGGATTTGAACTTTGAGCACATAAAGCTTGAATATACACTGCAAGGTATTTTATCTGAATAGCTTTGCCAATTCACTGCCTATATCTGCAATTTTATTGCTTAAAGTTATTGAATTAACTGGAAACTGTTTGAATGGAAATACTACTAGAATAGCAAACACTCAAATAGTTTTACATTATCTTTCTCTTCACCTAATCATTCTTATTGTACATTTTCATTATATTTGTATCCAAAGCATTTAAAGAGTAAACTATAGCATGTGGAGGTAATGATTACTGTGATTCATAATGTAAGAAACATTGCAGGACTATATTTATCAGATTTGTAATACTTCTGGTAAATATCTTCCTTAAAATTTTGTAATCTAAGATAAAGTACCTAAAAACATGTAAATTGTAAGCAAATATAATTGTTAAACTAGGCAGCTGATTGAAATAACTGGAAATAGTTCACATGTGCAAAGGATAAGTTTTATATATAATTCCATGCAAATCACAAAGAAAACACAACTTGACAATTCCTTATTTTCTTTTGAAGACTAAACAAAAAACAAATATTTTCTTTAACAAAGAGATACAAGGACACCAAACAATAAGAAGTTGTAACTAAATACAGAAAGAAAAATAAATAAAACAAAATGAAAATAAAAATTGTAAATCATTTTACCAGAATTACCAACTGATTCAGTATTTCTTCAGTAATTAACATTTTTTTCTAATGTTAACAGTTAACATATATGTGTATGTGTATATGTGTGTGTGCATGTATGCTATTGATAACTATAGCTTATTTCTGAGCAAGGTGAATATTTGAAATCCAATTTTAAGTGAAAAATTCTAGTACTACACAAAGATACAATTCCAGACTGTATATTTCAATTATAGGCATATATTGATCTCTTGTGTTTGTGCTAACGCTTTAAAAAATTCATGTACATGTATGTAAGTCTACACACATACACATAAATAAAGCCATATACATATATATATATATATATATATATATATATATATATATATATATATGCACATACACACAGAAATATATATGAATATGTGTATATAGATATACACACTCAATAATGTAATGGTAAACTGGATTATTTTCCTCTATCTGACTGCAATAATTGGTGAGCCTGAAATATTATTTCAGATACTGATGAATATGAACATCAACTACACAAAATATTTAGGTATGAGAAAATAATCTGGTTTATCAATGCATAATTATAATCAACTCTACACACTTTTAACAGAGATGTGCATTTTGCATGAAAACACCAACATATAATATATAAATATGTGTGTATATGTCTGTGTGTGTGTGTGTGCATACATACACACACACACACACATTAGTATTAACAAACAGAAGAAAGAGTACACAACCCCAGAGATACAGTACAATATTTATTTATGGTCAGCAAGAATTTGTATCACTATCCAAGGCTTCATACTAGAATGAAAGGATGTCACAACCTTTGGGTTATGAATTCTGACTAAAGATGGCGTAATGGTATAAAGTATAAATATGACATAGATGAAATACATGAAGCATGTCTCAGCAGGTTTTAATACTGTTGAAAGGAAAATAATTCTCAAAGCAACAAATAATAACAAATGTAAATCTACTATAAGAGGGGTGATTCTCCTTTCTGAGTTAACGAACATATGCTTTGATACACACAAAAAAACTTGGGAGAATATAGGAAAAATACATATAAAACTAAGGGTAACCATATATCATGTATGCAATAGGCATATTCATATACATATGATTGTTTACCCAGAAAGGAGAATCACTTCCCTAACTCTTGTAGATTAGTACCTGCTGTCTTGAGAATTATCACACTTTAGCATACTGAGGCAAAAATTCATATGTATTTTCTCTATGTGAGACTTATGCTCCTCAAATCAAAATATGAACTTGTCTACCATCTTAGCTTCAATCATAATTTTCAGACTGAAGATAGCAACATGATTTCAAGTCAACATGAAACCTTAAGTACTGATATGTATTCAGGCTGACCATAAAATATTGTGTGTGTATGTATGTATGTATGTATGTATGTATGTATGTATGTATGTATGTATGTATATATA
>NC_068985.1:103391637-103399000 GCF_001194135.2 Octopus bimaculoides | reverse complement strand
AAAAAAAAAAAAAAAAAATGAAAGAAAGGATGTGCTCACCAAATTTTGATTTAGAATATTGAATACAATATAAAATAACAATTAGGGACTTGCAAGCCTGTACTTCAGGAAACATATCCATATTTTAGATAGGGTTGAAACCTTACTTCTAAGAGTTTCAACTGAGGTTGAATTTAATTTATAAAATATATATTATTTTATCATAGGCAAATACAACTATATTAGAATTTGACAAATTGGTCATAAAAAGTCAAATACTTTTTTTTTATTGCATTTTTCAGTCAGAATATATATTTCTTATGACAGAAGAGATAAATGGTTGTTATGATGTAGGCATTAATAATTTACATTAAATAAAATAACTACATTTAGAAACCAAATTGCAAACTCAATTCATTTTAGGATCAAAATTGATTCAATCAATTTCCAAAATTGTTAAATTCTTTAAGTAGGAATAAATCACCTGCTGAGCATTGCATCCAAAATAATCTTTCTATTCTCTTTGTTCCAGTGTGTATTGAGTTCACCTAGCCTGACAGATCCTACATTGTCTCACTTATGCACAGACACATGAATATTTACGGTAGCCTGAAATACGCTAAATTTTGACTAGCTGGATGCTCCCTTCAAAAAACATTAACTATTTAACCATAAATTTAATACTTGTTATATTGTGTGAGAGATTAGAGAATCTTCCTTCAGTATAATTTGATGATATTAAAATTTTGGAAAGGGGAAAAAAATCAAAATATGTGAACTACTAAATTTTCTTAAATTATGATATACATTTTTAGGGTCACTGCTATTGCAATGTTACTTTACTATTGAGAAGGGCATAACAGAATCAAGACAAAAAAATACATAAAATGAAAACAAATAGAATTATCTATACCTTTTCCATATATCTATCTATCTATCTATCTATCTATCTATCTATCTATCTATCTATCTATCTCTCTCTCTCTATATATATATATATAAAAGATAATAAGAGTGAAAAAACTACAGAAGGCTTGTGTTACATGGTTAAAGTATATATTTAAATTATGTCAGAAAAATGTTAAAATCTTTTTGGTATATAAACATTGTATTTTGAGAAATAACCGGTTTCGTGTTGTCTTTTCAAATTTCTCTACTTCATTGTAACGTGTTCGTTCCAGTCTGAAAAAGAAGAGTTCTAGATAGGGGGAGGTAATTAGGGATTTCTTGCGGTATAGGGGAGATAATCGAAATCTAGGAGGTGGTAGAATTTGATTAATTTACCATGGTTTTGTTCTATATTTTTTTCCCTTTTTTCTCAGTGGGGTGTTGAATTTTCTTATTTAAATGTGTTAGCAATGGTTAAGTTTGGGTTTGTATTTTTGAATGAAAAAGGTTTCCTTATTTAATCTAATCTGTGTTGGTGTTTTAATGGCACATTGATAAAAAGGAATGTGGTAGCAATTTATAATCTTTCCTTTTTATCAATGTGCCATTAAAACACCAACACAGATTAGATTAAATAAGGAAACCTTTTTCATTCAAAAATACAAACCCAAACTTAACCATTGCTAACACATTTAAATAAGGAAATTCAACACCCCACTGAAAAAAAAAGGAAAAAAATATAGAACAAAACCATGGTAAATTAATCAAATTCTAGCAACTCCTAAATTTCGATTATCTCCCCTATACCGCAAGAAATCCCTAATTACCTCCCCCTATCTAGAACTCTTCTTTTTCAGACTGGAACGAACATGTTACGACACAAGTAGAGAAATTTGAAAAGACAACACGAAACCGGTTATTTCTCAAAATACAATGTTTATATACCAAAAAGATTTTATAACATTTTTCTAACATTTTTCTGACATAATTTAAATATATACTTTAACCATGTAACACAAGCCTTCTGTAGTTTTTTCACTCTTATTATCTTTTATACATCCAACCACGTGCTTTCACATACCAACTTTCTCACACACACATATATATATTTATATATATATATGTATGTATGTATAGGCTTAGTGACTGAACATGCAGTGGCATCAGATGGACTAACTGAAACAAACCCTCACAAAGAATTACACAACTAAGTATTGAAGAGTTTTAAATTATTTATTTGTGAGAATGTGATTAAAGATTTGAAATGAATGGTGTTTTAATGATGTAGCAAATATATCTGTGTTGCTTAATGATGTGTTTTATTTAGGTACAATATTGAATCAATTCATAGTTTGTTACTTTTGAGTTGTCTTATTAGTTCTGCTCAAACAACTTATGGCCTGCAGATATTTAAGTGAATAATTTGAAGTAATCATTAAGTTCATTATCAGACGTATCTAAGGATTTGGGCTAGATTTGAATCACACAACATTGGCATCTTATCTGGAGCACAATGTAGAAGTTATGGATTTCAATCAACATAACTTTGTATATTTAGGTGTAAATTAATACACAAATAACTTTAGATTAATAAAATGTGTAAATTACACCAAACCCAAGAGATTTTATGTAAGCTTGAAGTGCTGATTTCCAACAATAATCACATTTCAGACACTTAGATTAAGTAACTGAAAAACCTTTGTACTTGATTATATTGTTTTACTGCTGAATGTAAAACTGAAATGCTTCCTACGGTTGTCTTCAAGTGCTAAGTAAAGATCCTTGAATTAGAGATCAATAAAATTTTTGAATATATTGTATTTTAGTTGGTATTCTGACAAAATGAAATATGTGTATAAATTGTTGGAGAGGTAAAAGAAGTGTGAAACAAAATGAGAAAGAGAGTGACAGAGGGAAAATTAAAGAAATAGAAATAAATTATATCAGAATTTTAAAAAATTGATTATTTATCGAATGCAGAAATACACAATTTAAAGAAAGAAATGCAATCCACAGGACAAAACAATAACAAAACAAGGAAACAATTTTAAGAAATAGACATAAACTAAGTGAGAGAAAGATGAAGAAGAGTAAGAGGGAAGAGAGAGAGAGAGAGAGAGAGAGAGAGAGAGAGAGAGAGTAAAAAGCAAAAGTAGATAGAAAACTAAGATAGAAGAGAGAAAGAAAGAGAATAGAAGGAAGATAGAAAAACGTTTGTAATGAGAAGGAAAGAAGCTGTAAAAAAAAACAAAAATAAAGATAGAAAAGATGAAAGTAAGAGACAAAGAAGAGAGTAAGAGATACAGAGAGAAGTGGGGGGGAGTAAAGAAGAGGGAGACAGAGACAGAGAACTGATAGCATATGATTGTATTACTCACTCTTAGTGTCAGGGATACTAGTGGCAGTAGTAGAAACCGCTATCCCTGGGGGTGGAGAAATAATGGATTCAGCGGTGAGTGTAGAAACTAGCAGCATTGAGTGCCAGCTAGTAATAGGACCATGTCAAATACACCAGTAAATATATACCAACGAGATTGCATGGGATGCCAAATTTTTATCAGGATGCTGCCCTTAATAAGTGTTACGAACGTTGTCCCCAGATTATAATTTTCAATACTAATAATTATTATATTTTGTGTTGTCTTACCATACAACAGTTTTTTTATTTAACATTTTCCTCTTCATATTGGGGTTAAAAGTCACATCCTTTTAGCTACCACAAAGCAAATGTGTTTGAGAATATGCATGTGTGTGCGTATACATATATATATATATATATATATATACATATATAAATATATAATGTATATATGTAATCTATATATACATATATATATATATATATATATATATATATATATATATATATATATATATATATATATATATATATATATATATATAGATTACATATATATATATATATATGACACACACACACAAGCTCATATATATAATTCATACATACATGAGCTCACAGAAAGGTTAAGTGCTGTTGTATATGGTGGGTGTTATAGAACACATAGGAAGCTAACAGGAAGTGGCTGGGCAGTCCACTATTACTCAGCACCAGAAAATATTTTTTCTTTCCAGGGACCAGAGGACCATCTGACCTAAAGCCAACCTAACTCTTTCAATGATCCTAACAATATATCTTATGTATTAAATGACTACATAGCTACTAAGTAAGGTAGTGTTTAAATGTTAATATAATGTACTACTTGTGGTATCAAGCCAATAGTGCTGAAAGACAAGATTAATCCAGGATAGAGCTGAAAAAAAGAATGCCAAGACATATGACGATACCATATATGATACTTGACCAAAATTGCTATTAATAGACCTTTCCTTAATTAACTATTGATCCATTGTTGTATTGTAAACAAATTAATACTTTGCTGCAGAACCATGTTATTAGTTATACCACAATGACATCAAAAGTTTTAATATTGAACTATGTCTTATAACTTATCTACATACCTATTTGAACATATGTGTGTGCTTACATAAACACAACCCCCTCCTATGTGTAGAGACAGACAAACAGACAGACAGAGAAAGAGAGATATGTGTATTATATGCAAGTATTATAAGTATATGTATACAACACCAAATGTTTTAAGGTTACTTTCATTGATAAAGCATGTACTTTTGACAGTCTAAACATTTACATCACGGTTCCATTTCTGCAACACAGTTTTATGGCCAGATGTTCTTCCTGTCATCAATCCTTACAGTCAACTCTTATAATAGACACAGTTATGGCGTACTGATTGCAAAGATTGGATAAAACTAGTATTATATGTATATTACACATTTGTTCATTTTATGTCTATTTTTCCATTTTGGCATGAATTGGATGGATATTTATTTTGGACAGCATTTCACAATCAGATGCTCAGCCTATTGTCAATCCTTACATGCTTTTCAAGTAAGGGATATTTTTTGTTTCACTGAACTTCAAGAGGAAAAAAACTACAGGACATATAGTTTACAGATGCTGTCTCATGCAGAGGAGCAAAACGAAAATATATATATATATACATATATCAGGAGAGAGAGAAATAGAGAGAGAGAGAGATGAGAGACAGACAGACAGAGAGAGAAACTTAAACCCCAACTCCTTCATCCGAGGCAGGTAACTCTAATGTAGGAAGTCAGTAATTAGTATGACCTTTGTCAAGCAGGTATCAGGTATGTAAGTAAAAAAAAAAAAAAGGGCAGATAAACAAAAGTAGGCACAAGGAATGTATTTACATGGAATGTTGCATTTTCAAAGAAATAAATGTATGATGTAATCAACTTTTATCTTTGCAGCTATTTTGGATAAAGAATGACAGGTGACATAACCATGTATAGTATGTTATAAGGTCCAATAATAATGTATGTGTATGGATTAACACAACATTTTAGAGATTTGTGATGCGAAATCGTTATCTGCATCAGAAGGTTCTGGCAAATATTTGAATATTAATGAAAGCTGAAGTTGTTATATATCATATCATAACACTTTCTGCACTGCCAGTCATTACACTCACTCCCCTGAGCTATTTTCCATTGACACCCCTTGCTCATTCTTACCATCAACCTCACCTGCCTCCCTCATTATTATTGTTCATCTTCTTTCTTATTTTCCTCAAACCACTTCCACTACTATTTTTCCATCACTAGCATTGCTGTTCAAACAGTTATCATGCTATCTGTCTTTCACACTGAATGAGAGACTGTTAATATTTCTGTGAATTATGGCTCCTGTGCTTCTCCCAAATACAAAAACTATTTTTTCTGTTAACTTTCCTGTGATTCCACTATACCTGTTGTTTGTCCATAGCTTGCTCTGCATACACAGTATGGAATTCCTGCCTACACCTCTCCTACATATTGAGCAGAGCCATTTACCTGATGGGAGTAGAGTCCTGTTTGTTTTCTTGCTTACTGAAACTTTAATCTTTGCAAAGTTAACTTAAAAATACTTTGACTCCAGGTTTTACTTTCATAGCTGGAATTTTCTTTTCTAATTCTTCAACAGAATCTGCTATAAGAACAAGATTATTAGCATAAAGTAGTTCTCAAGGACAATCAGTCTTATAATCTTCTGTCATGGTGAGGACTGATCTCAGGATGTTGGGCCTCATGGAGGCATTCACACAAATATTTTATTCAGGTACTAACAACAGTTCCCCAACTATCCTCTCATTCCTCCTTTCAAATCCATAAATTTAGAATCACTACGATCAATGTTGGCACAATGAAAGGTAAGACTGGTGAGATTATTGAAATGCAAGCAAAGTTGCATGTTGACATTTGCTATGTGCAAGAGAGATGATGAGTGGAAACCTCAGCTAGATTCATTATAAGCTAGGAATAGTCTTTTGGGTAGGTAGCAGCAATGGGGTGGGATTGTAGGCGTATTTTTGGCAGAGAAATGGATAGATAAATAATAATTGAGACAGTCAGAACATGTGATAGTTAAGCTGAGACAAGCTTTAGATAAATCAATAGTGATGTTTAATTCTGCTTATGCTTACCCTCATCTCACCTATTCCCTGTATCTCACACCCTCATAAACTCTTGCAGTCTCCATCCAACCACACTCCTAATTTCTGTGTCCTTACTCAGACACTTCATCACCACCATTTTCATCTCTTTCCAGCTCCATCTGCTCACACCCACTCTTCTAAAGTTTGAATAACTATGTATTCCACTGCAGCAAGAAATCTGTTCTGCTCTGGCTCTTTCTATCATACTTTAACACCTCATCACCAAGCATAAGACTGTGTTCCTAGGGGTTTGTAGTCTTGTCTGCCGCATGACAACCCTACAAATGTGGTGCCACAAAAAAAAAAAAAGCACTCAGTATATGCTATAAAGTAGTTGGTGTTAGGAAAGGCATAAAGCTGTAGAAACTATGCCAGAAGCAGACAATAAAACATGATGTAGCTCTTGAATTCAACAGACCCTGTCAAACCATTCAACCCATGGCAGTATGGGAATATGGATGTTAAATGATGATGCTAGGTAGTCACAGACTGATGAGTTTACTGTCATCATCATCATCATCATTGTATTACAATGCTTTTCCATCTTAGTATGAATTCAGTATCAGAATGGTAGACATCATGTATGAGTAAAATTATTGAATTATATTGATTTCAGTATGGTGAACTATTTGCTTAATCATTTTGTGATTATGTCTGTAATGATATATACTATCAACGTGTTTCAACTGATTCTAAAAATAATCAAGAACAGGGAAAAATTTAGCTAAGTTCATTTTCACACTGGCTTTGAAATACAACTTAGCAAAAAATTCATACATAAGATTATGACAAAAAAGTTTTAATTTAAAAATGAGCATTTTAAACTATTGTATATCAGAACTACAGGCAAACACAATCGGATTAATATCAAAAGAGTTTATGAATTTGTTTCAGATAAGAAAGGATTGTCCATGGTCCTAGTCAACATGTGATCACACACAATATATATATATATA
>NC_068985.1:103389777-103391175 GCF_001194135.2 Octopus bimaculoides | reverse complement strand
TATATATATATATATATATATATATATATATATGAATTATAAAATACAGTGCATTTTTGTATTTCCTTTCACTATGTAAGCATAAATTATGCATGGTAAAGAATTGATAAACCCTTTCCATGCATTATTTATGCTTACACCCTTATTTGATTGGGTATGAGTGTAACTATATAAGCACAAACACTCACAAACAGGCACACAAATATATACATATATCAAGTCACTATACTGATTGATGCATATGTAGAGGATGAAAAAACGAAAATACCTAGGAGTTCAAACACTCCTACATGTGAATCAAAATGATTTTCTTTCGCTGTACACAAATACACACACACACCTACAAACACTTGAAATTTATATCTTTAAGAAATTTTAAAATCAACAAGTCATATTAATTGCAATGCATAAACATAAATGCAGCATAATATTCCATTCAAACAAAATGCAAGATGTCTAGTGAAACACTGCCAGCAAAACTTTGGAAGTTAAAGTTACCTTGCATTTTGATTGTGTATATACACACACATACATAGGTTTCAAAACTTTGCGCAAGGCCAGTAACTTCAGGGGAGAGAGTAAGCAAGTTACATCGACCCCAGTACTCAAATGGTACTTATTTTATCAACCCCCTAAAAGGAGGAAGGGCAAAGTCAACATTGGAATAATTTGAACTCAGAATGTAAAGACAGATGAAATACCCCTAAACATTTCGCCTGGTGTACTAATGATTTTACCAACTCACTACCATTACACACACACACATACATACATATAAGATAAATTCAGTATATTTAAGTATAGCCCCACATAAAACTTAAATCTTTGGCTAAACATTTAAGATTAACTACTGAAATGCTCCTCTGATATTTGGTGTCCATATTTATAAATTTGTTATTTGGCATCCCATGTAACAAGCAAATTATTTAATCTTGGATTATCAGATGAACGGATAACAAAGAAATGAAGAATGTTTAGCAAGAGGTTCAACTTTTCCAGACGATATAGAATTGCTAATTGAAACAGTGTGTATATAGGGAGCTAGTGAGGATTATAAATACAAAATATAAATATTACTTTTAATATTATAGAAGAGAGAAAGAATACATAAGGGAAGCCAATAAAGGTATTTTGAGGAAATCATTTAACAAAAAAAAAATAAACAAAATATTCATAGCAAAGTAAATCTCTGCACACGCCTGTATAAGTTTATAGTAGGTATGCATGTATACATATATGCTTGATTACATAGAAGTGTGTGTACACACACACATGCATATATATATATATATATACACACACACAGATACTTAGGTCTAGGTACATATCAATTCATAGATCATTAATGTATATACACACATACATATATATATATATATATATATATATATATATATA
>NC_068985.1:103381221-103389625 GCF_001194135.2 Octopus bimaculoides | reverse complement strand
TATATATATGTATATGTATGTATGTATGTATATATATATATATATATATATATAGACACACACACACACAATCATACACAAGTTTGTATATGCATATATATGCTCACATACATATAAACCTGTATATGTATTATATATACGTGTGTATACATACATATATATTTATATAAGTGTGTGTTTGTACATATATATATATATATATATATACACACACAAACACACACAGAGGATGGCAATGTGCACACACCCACACACACACATGTTGTTAAATACATACATATACTAAAAAAAAAAAGTCATATTAGTGGCTAGGGATTATTCAACTACAATATAATGGAAATTCTGCTAAGTCTGCTTCAAATGTAGACACACAGTAGGTCACTGAGATAAAAAAAAGAATCCCAATTTAGTGTATAACTGTCCATGTCTAGCAACCAAAAATATTGAAATGAAATAAAATTACTGTGGAAAGAAGAATGTAAATAGCTGCAATAAAAAATAATGGTTACAGAAACAAATTTAGCAATAACAATGACAACAATGGCAATAAAACAGAACAGAAGAAATAAGTGAAATCCAAAAAGTTGTAAGGTTAGGAACAAAGTAATATGTAGATTAACTGAAATCTCTTCAAAGAACAGAGTATGTGGATATATTTACACACACAGACATATAATTGTACATAAAAATAGCATTTATATCTGTGCATGTGTGTATATGCTTGAGTACTTATACATACACACATATATTGGTGTATGTGTTTGTAGAAAAACAAATAGCAGCGATGCTATAGATACATAAAGATAGAAAAAAAAAACAATAAAATAGCAACAGCAGGAAACGCCACGCCACTAACAGTAGTGGTTATTACAAGCAGAAATAGCAACACCAGCATCTGCAATAGTAGTTAGTAGCTGGTGGGAGGAAGGTACTAAAAGTGAAAGTACAAAAATGGAAAATAGAAATTTATTCATTAGTATCAGATCAACAGCCATTCATATTCTGCAAAACACAAGTGGAAGCAAATATTATATATGTATATAACTGTGTCAGCCAGTGAGATATGCCAATATACATTAAATAACATACACAACTGAGACACTGGGTTTGTGATTTGACTTTATTTCATGTTTTTAGTCATATCAAATATTTCAGACTCCAGTTAAACATTGCAGTATATACAAAAATTTCTTCAGCTTATAAGTTTTAATAAATAAATAATGATACACACACAAACATATATAGACACTAGTCTCTATATTGTAAAGAAAATTACTTTTCTGAATCAAAAACTTACAATAGATTTGTATTTAGTAGAAGTAATATGTTTAGTAAATATAAAATTAACCCCAGCTAATCCTTTGACATTCAGATTACTCTGCCAAATGTAATGCTTATTTAATCACACTGTTCTACAGTAATCACGCATTATCTCATAACTTTGAGATTTTGATATGATTGCTTATTGTTAAGATGACATTGTAGGGTAGACGTGGGAGGCCAGATCTGACCAGTTTGAACATAAAATGGAGAATATTTGGGTAAGACAAGACTGGCTTAGATGCTTAAGTGTTAAACTATGATTCGCATGTCTCAAGTCACATATTTCTAACTTATATAAACATTCTCTCAAACAAATCAAAGCTGGCAAATAAAATCCAACAAGGGAGTTCTTATAAGGTCATTCCACCTGCTAGAAATAGTAATGAAAAGTCCCTAAAATCTCTCATTTAGTGTCTTAAAAATATAAGGAAGGTCACAATGATTAATGTAATCCTGGATGTCATGCACTTGTGGGAAAAGACAGGATGTTTATGATTAGAAAGCCTTTGATTGTAGGTTTATTCAATCAGGGCTGAAATGTAGGTAAATGGTAATAACATACATAGACATATTGAAATAAGTCACAAATAGCAGGTAAGTTAGTGTTAACATATTTAATACAAGAGCATCAAAAGGCCATTCAGAAACAAACAAGTTGAAAGAAAGAATGAAAGAAAACAAGAAAGAAAGAAAGAAAGAAGGAAGGAAGGAAGGAAGGAAGGAAGGAAGGAAGGAAAGCAGAAAGAAAGAAAGAATGAAAGAAAGAAAGAAAGACAGAAAGAAAGGAAGGAAGGAAGAAAGAAAGGAAGAAAGGAAGGAAGGATGAAAGAAAGAAAGAAGGAAGGAAGGATGAAAGAAAGAAAGAAGGAAGGAAAGAAAGAAAGAAAGAAAGAAAGAAAGAAAGAAAGAAAGAAAGAAAGAAAGAAAGAAAGAAAGAAAAAAAGAAAGAAAGAAAGAAAGAACGAATGACTACTTTCATTTTCATGAAAATTATGAGACAATTCTGAACATAATTCAGTGTTATTCTGACCTCACTAGCAAAACAGCTTTCACTCTGATGAAGTAATGAAGAAATAATTATTAAGTAAATACACAAAATTATACATTAAACAAAAATTCTTGATAGCATTAGACTTAAAACAAAACTAGCACCCACAAGAAATATAAAAGAATATCAGTCTCATTTGACAGTACAGAATGTACCCCACTTCCCATCAACACCCAGCTACTGCTATTGAAACATCCAATATTCAATTCATCAAATATGTATTATTTGTATGAATAGAATGTCTGATTGCAGCTACTGTGGAACTAAAGAAGGTGAACTAAGTCAGTTAGCTAGGATTTATAAAAGATTAACAACAAACCATTGAATGTAAGTGACTGGCAATTTTGGCATTATGTTGTTAGCCAACCCATGCTAGCATGGAAAGCGGACGATAAACGATGATATATATATATGTACACACATATGTATACACACACACACATAAATATATACATATATGTATGTGTGTGTGTACATATATATACACACACACACACATATATATACGTACATACATATACATATATATACATACATATACATATATCCACATATGCATATGTACACATGCACACACAATATTCTGTATTTGACAGAAGAGATTGTTTTTAGAATCTCTTTATTGTTAAAAATTAAAACAGTCATAAACAACTTTATTGTTTTTGAAGAGTGACCAATGATATTTAGTTAATTGCACAAACTAAGTGATTTGGAGCAGACGACAACCATGAACTATAACCCTTTCATGTCTTTCACATTTTATATTGTTTTAGAAATTAGTAAAGGCAATACAGTGCTCGTTCTTGGAGCTTTACAGTAGATCATTCAATGAATTATTGTTCTCAGTTTTCGGTTTATTGATTATCCTTCTATTGTTTATAAAATAAGTTCCCATAATATAATGAGGTTAATTCCATTTGTTACATGTTTCTCTTACTGTTTATTCATTTTTAATGTAACTTAATGAACGATGCATATCAAACTTCAACAGACATTTAGTGAGAAAGAGAGAGAAAGAGAGAGTGAGATGGGAAGGAGAAGCGGAGGAGTGCATGTGTGTGTTTCTGTATGTTATAATACAATATTCTCAACCTGTCTTGTTTAGAATCAACTCTAAATAGTAACAATTTGTACAGCAGTATGAATAAATAAAAATTGAAACAGTATACCAATACATTATACAGTTTGCTTTAAAATATTCTAACTATACAGCATTGCACATTATGATAGTATATGACATATAGCTACTGGCTGACACAGAAATTGTATAGCAGAGTATAAAAATGTACAAGATATGGCCATCATTAATAGTAAAAAATTTATTAAAAAGAAAAAAAAAACTGAAAAGGAAAAACAGAAATTTCACAAAATTTAAAGCAATAAAAAAAAAAAATTCATTTGTTAAGATATTTGTAAGATATTTACAAATATAAATTTTTTAACATAATTTTTTAATTCAAACACAAAACATTTAAGGTTTTCATTCAAAAATGGCCTATTTCTAGAATGAAGCCTTATTGCTGACACTTATGAAGTATCCTCTTCACTAATTTTATCAAGTATAAGACTATGTTAAAAAATCAGTTATTTTCAGTGTTTTTCAAAACTTATAATTTCACATGAAAATATAAGACTTTGTTCATGATCAGTAACTGAATAAATGAAATATTTGGAAATATTAAAAATGTTTAGTTACCATTAATTAAGCAGTTTCCTTGACACAAATAAATGAAATGCTGTATTTAAGCTGACTTAAGATTATAATTTCATGTTTCATATTTGTATCTACATCATATAAAAGTTCAAAGTTCAAATGTAACCCACAGGAAATGCATATCATTGAAAATAGGGCACCAGAAATGCACAGAAAAGAGAAACACAAGATAACATTAACTTAGAAAACCTATGCTAACTCCAGAATGTGATGCCAATTCAAAAGCACAAGAATCAACAGGCCAAAATGTTAAACAGCCAGTGGATTAACCAATTTCAAAATTAAAATTTATTCACCTATCATTGATAAAAAAAAAAACAAGAACAGGTAATGTCTGAATATTATTGATTGTAAAGAAAATAATTTAATTATTGACAATAGACATTTCTCAACAAAACTGACTGAATATCTGGTCAAACACACAATTATGGTTATTATAAAAGGACAGTGAGTTTGTAGCAATAGCAAAGCATCAGACAAAATTCCATACAATATTTAGCATTTTTCTAAGCTCAAAACCTGCCAACATCAGTTAACACAAATAATATCCTAAAAGTATTATGCAAATATGCTCCTTCCTCTAGAAATGTTTTAACCTATGCAGATATGAAAAATAAGAATTATAACTATAATCATTAATTTTGTTTTCAGAGGGTAGTAGATATGTAGGTATCTATATGCATTGACATTTTGGGTTCTGTCAGGACTGAATTTGTCTTTCATCTTTCTTGGATTGACCAGTCAAAAACTGTGATCCATTTTATTGACTATATCCTTTCCACTAAAATGCTTGCTACTCTGACAATTAGAAAATAACTATTTTACTAGTGTACCAAAGTCATAAAAAAAAAAAACGACAAGTTTATCAGTTGTAGAGAACTGTTTAAAATGATGATTAAAAACTATTGATAAATTTCTTATGTAAAGACTTCACTTTGCATTTAATAGCTCTACGAGGCTGCGGCAGGGGATGGTGGTGAACCCTGCTGTACTCGTCCACCACAACTTTCTCTCACTCTTTCTTCCTGTTTCTGTTGTGCCTGTAATTCAAAGGGTCAGCCTTGTCACACTGTGTCACGCTGAATATCCCCGAGAACTACATTAAGGGTACACGTGTCTGTGGAGTGCTCAGCAACTTACACGTTAATTTCATGAGCAGGCTGCTCCGTTGATCGCATCAACTGGAACCCTCGACGTCGTAAGCGACGGAGTGCCAACAACAACAAAATAAGGATGGTGGATGCCTATATATGGTTTTATAGGTTGAGTATAATATTGTGATAAATCATTGAGGGAAAAAAAAGTCTACAAGTAGATATTTTCTCTACATTAATACCAGAACATAAAAAAGAAGTTGTAAGGAGCAACCACGATAACTAAATAGTAACAGCAATGACAATGCTGATTACATAATAAAATTAGAAAGAATGTCAAAAAAAAAAAAAAAAAAAAAAATTTTTTTACCAAAAAAATGAGAAAGAAACTGAAACTCAGAATTAACAGAAATATTCTGATCCATAGAATTAGATTTATTTTGTCTGCAGTTTCCATTTCAAATAAGAAGGAACACAGAAAGAAGAGTGGAAAAATTCTCATTGAAATAAGCACAGAAGGATACAAAAGAAATCTGCAAAAATATAAACGACATTGAAAATTATGGTGCCATTGAATATCTGTCAAATGAAAACACTGGTAAAATAAACAGAGAAACATCTACAAAGAAGCAAATTAATAAATAAATAAAGCAGGTGGTAGTAGTAGTTGTAGTAGTAGTAGTAAATTACATTATTACATTTATATTCTGACAAGTTAAACTGAAAATAAATCTCACAAAAGTTTTCCACATACAGACTTTAATTTATAGAATTCAAAAAAATTTCAAGAGACAACCTATAGTTATCTCTATATGTGCATATAAATACCTATATATATGCACATATATATAGTGCATCTGATTTCTGATTTTGCACATGTGTATGCATGTGTGCATTTATATATACATATATATATATATATGTATCTATGTATGTGTGTATATCAATACAATATGATGTTCAGTGAGCACTTGTTATGCTGAATCAAGTTTCATGATGTGACAAATATGTGTATGTCACATATACAAATATGTGTATGGGTGCATGTGCCTGTTTATAAACAAATGCTAGTCACTATGAACATATACATATACACTATGTATATGTTTAAAATAAGCAGAAACTGGAGAAAACTTTTGATCAACAAACAAAGTGACTAAATATTTTTTAATACAAAGCTTGAACATTGTGTACAGCCATTTCTGCTAACAAAGAAAATTATGAGAATAATATTCATCATCTTTATAGCACATCCAATGGAACTTCATCAGAGTGGATACAAATACATGAAGTGCCACATAGTGGGAATGAACCCAGAACCATGTGGTTGGTAAGCAAGCTACTTACCACACAACCACTCCTGCACCTATGTGTGTGTATATATATATGTGTGTGTGTGTGTGTGTGTGTGTGTGTGTGTGTACATATATAAATATGTATATATTGCTTGATATACACAGTATACAGTTATGAGCTACTATCAGTTTTGTACATTGACGAACTTATTTTAGTTTTTAAAACATGCCTAGTGCTTCCAAGCAATCTTTAGGCTCTGGGCAACATGGCCTACACAAGTTACAAATCAGGACAACAGAACAAGAGAAATCATGAAAAAAGACAGGATCAATATAAATTGAAAAAATGGAATGGTGAAAAAAATGAAAAAAAAAAATGAAAACAGCAAAAAAAGGAATTAGATTTATGTCACCCTTGACTGTAGCATTGCAAGGTTAGATGGTGTATAATTGATGGAAGAGATCTAAAGTCTGTGATACAGACACTTAATCAGGAGAGAGTAGTGTTCTTCAATTTGGTATAAAAAAAAAAGAACTATGTTTACATTTGCTGAAAATCTCTGATCTGGAATTCAGTAGTGCAATGCAATTCTTAGATCTAAAAATGATATTCTATCTTTCTGCTACACATAACTTGCATATTTTTGATCCATTAACATATAGCATGGATTTTTTTACAATATTCCATTTGGTTGTATGTGGCTTGGGGTTGGTCTTCAAACCCCATACATAGCTAGCCAACTTAGTGGCTTTTATTCATGTGCTGGAAAGGAAATAGGTTAGCGTAGCAACTTTTAAAGTTGCCTTTGCACAACCTGATATAATTCTTCCTTTTAGTTTGAATATCATATATCATTGGTATTACTTCTGTCTAACATATTATAGAATAAATCATACACTCTAACTGAGAAGACAAGCTTCAGGGTCTTAACAATGAGGATTGGGAGTGGGCTCTGGTGTATGCAGGTAATGATACTTTTCATATTATGTTAGCAGTTATATCATAATTTAATTGAGCATTTGTTGAAGATTTTTCTTATTTGTGATTTTCTGGGAAATGCTTATATAAGAGAGATAGGAATTATTTACTTATGTTAATTTTAACATTTAGCGAGAAATGGAGGGTGAACCAAATTATTTTCCTAGGCTTATTCTTAGGTCTATTTTTATTATAAGTATTATTACCAGAAGGATTGTAATTTAACTTATTTTTGAAGCCACTGTTAGCTAGGGTATTGTCATCGTAGGGGACTACCTTATCAAAAATTTCTTTAGAAGAAAAAAGGCCAGATATCTTATTGCAAATGGTGGCAGCCAGGTTTTTAAACTCTATGGCAGGGCAGCAAGACTGTTTGTGTATGTAGGAAAGTGTCTCAGGCTTGTGATACAGTTTATAAAAGTGAAAGTTTAGTTCTAGGGAAAGATCTAAAAAATAACGTATATTTAAAACAATTGGAGTACATTTTGTTGATCTTACCTGAATGGAAAAGTTGTGTGTGTGCGTGTGTGTCTGTGTGTATACATCAGCATGTATACACACATATATAAACCTAGGAAGGTAATCATGTATACTTGCAAGCATTTACAATAATAAGATATATAACATAATTAATATAAACAGCAACACTTGAATCTTTTAACCATTGACCAATTTCCTGTGGAAACAAACAAACTTTCAGAAAATAAGCTGTCATTAAAATTAAGAAAGGAAAAAAAAAATCAGAAATATGAAAATTAAGTAATTACTAAAATTGGAACACAATACACCTCAGATCAGCAGGATGCATCACCTCTAGGTATAACATAACTGTGTGCAGTGAGTGCAGCAACAAGCACATAGCTGCTATTAGCTACATATATAGAGAGTGATGAAAGTAAGCTTCTATCTGTGAAATATGAACATATATATATATATATATATATATATATA
>NC_068985.1:103380646-103381052 GCF_001194135.2 Octopus bimaculoides | reverse complement strand
ATATATGTATATATATATATATATATATATATATGTATATATAAAGTACCAAATATACTTTTGAACACATCAAGTGAAAGTGACAACAAATATGATTAAACAGTTTAAATATGTGATCAGCCAAGAAATGCTTGGAGTGATACAAGAGATGGCTGTGTTTGTTGTGTGTGTATGTGTGTGAGAGTGTAATTTTACTAACCATGTAATTCAAACATCATGTCATACAACAACAGCATTATACTTACGTTCTAAGAAAAAGAGCCAGAAAGCTGTATAAATAAGAAGTTAAATATATGTACATATACATATATATGTGTGTATATATACATATATATATATGTGTGTGTGTATATGTGTGTGTGTGTATATATATATATATATATATATATATATATATATATATATA
>NC_068985.1:103372429-103380609 GCF_001194135.2 Octopus bimaculoides | reverse complement strand
TATATATATATATATATATATATATATATATATATATATATACGAGTATGTGTGTGTATGTAATTGTACACACATAAAAAGGTATGTAATCAGGTGGTGCTTTAAGTTTAGACATGGCCAGGAACAATGCTAACTAAAATCTGTCTATATTTGTATAATGTGTGTGCTTAACAAAAATATTAATTGAAGAAATACTCTGTAAAAAAGAATTAAAAAAAAAATATATATATTTTAATTCTGAAATAATATTTCATTGAAAAACTCCAAGCAGCTGACTGAAATATGAAAATAATCTTAATGTGATAAGAGCAGTAATATATAAAAAATTATTTCAAAATGTTTCTCAGGAGAAAAAAAAAGAACATTAGAAAATATTGAAATGAATATACATAAAAAACGATCATTGTCAAGCCTTTATACATGGCTCATAATATATTTAGGGTTCTTCATTTTCCTTTTGATTTATTTAATGTAACAAATACTGGGGCTAAAATCTCTTAAAACCAATGATATGCATACAAACATTATGTCAGTTGAGATTAAGAAGACTGATGAAAGTCATCTGCAAATATAAAGAGATGTTTTCAATTATAATGTCAGATGATCCCAAAGTTTAAGGTGTCAATGATGTATTAATATGAAAACATATCTACATCTATGGTATTCAACAGAGCTGTGATAATAATATAATCAAGTCATCTGCAATATATATGCTGCTTCCAGTAAGACAGCAGAAGTCGGATATTGCTGTGATTAAACTGAGAAAGTCAATTATAACATAAAAAAACATATCTACTTAAAGAACATTGGATATTTCAATAATCAACGTCATGAAATTTAGTATAAGCCATGTCTATTATTACATATGAGAGATATTGTTATGAGTAATTTGGTAACATCTATAAAGCAAAAACATAACATCTGTAATAATATGCCATTTATAATGAGAATACATCTACTAGAAGGAACACAATAATAGCTATTGTTAATTAAGACAATAACATCATCTGTCAAGCAACAATGTTCATACTACCACAAGAGTAAATATGTTATAAACTGAAGAATAAAATCACATGTAATATAAAGACATGGCTTCTATTGTGTCAAATATTTATATAACTACAGGTATAAAGTCATCTGTAAGACTCTTTAGTGATAGAAATACTAGTTGTAATTGTGTTTGATAATTTTAAAATACAAGATTAGCTGATAGAGCGAAGACAGTCATAGTTGTAAGTGGGGAGATAAATAGTAAGATGAGTAAAGATGTAGAAGGTGTTTTGATATTTTGAGTACATACCTTCAGGTACGACAACCTTTTCTGATTCTTGTGGTTGACTGTACGATAGGAGACTGAAGGAAAACACTCTAAATTTGTAGGTTCCCGGTTTTAAATCCCGCATCAAATACCAGGATTTTGGTGTGAGAACCACCTCGTCAACTCGATGCCACACTGTATCGTTACAGTATTCAACAACGTAGTAGAAAATAGAAACGTTGGAGTTCTGGGGGGCAAACCAAGTAACATTGACGGCCCCACGGTGTACCTTAATAGTAACATTCAAAGGAGCCTTTGGTCTTGGACCTAAAAGAAAACAAAAAAATGAATGGCATTATATTAATTACACACACACACACACACATATATATATATATACATTTCATCAATTGATTTAACAATTGCATAAATCTGAAATACACACAAACAGATATTCCACTGAATCAAAATTATCTGGTATCTTGGAGATGAAGAGTACAAAGTGAGGTATTTTCCCAAGTATATTTCAAAGGAAGGTTCAAAGATCTGCTCATCAAGTTCCATTTTCTGTGTTATATAAAGAGATAAGTGAGGGCCTGAAAAATGTTTTGAAATTCCTACAGTATAATAACTTATTTAGGCAGCTATCTTACTTCTGAAAATGCATGGACATATACATTTTCACGGAGGTGAAAGTGGAATTTGAAGTTGACCACTGCATTGAAAAATACTACTCATGGCATTCATATTCACTCACGTAGTCATTGAAAGGACTTCAGTCCAACAATGCAAGCTAACAAAAGACTCCACAACTTTGGATTGACATAATTAGGGTAATCCAAAATTCTTGTAGTATTTAGTTGTGACCCTTTTAAGTTCTGAGATCAAATCTGGCTGATGATTTCATATTTACTGGAAGTGTCACTCAAATACAGCTGAGGTCAACTTTGCCTTTCATCATCATCATCGTTTAATGTCCACTTTCCATGCTGGCTGCTATGATAAAGTACCAAAGGTCAATAAAAATAAAGTACCAGTCAAGTCCTGGGTTTTATCCAATGAACTAATTCCTACAAGCAACCAGCAATAAAAGAGACCTTAAGTAACTACTTTGCTGAAAGTTACAAAAGAAAAGTTAAAAAAATAAAAAGAGATGTTACCTTAAGAACAATAAAATGATCAAAACAAAACTTAAAAGAATTAACATTATATCTATTAGGGAAACAAGAAGATGTTTGGAGAAATAAACTACAAGAGTGAAAACTCATTTTACAAAAAAGGATAACAGCTTTAAAAATAGAAGAATTAGAAGACAAGCCACTTGATTACTAATCTTAAACGCAGGAACAAGTGAAAATTGAGCAGAACAATGAACATAGATGTGTTTATAGAAGAGAGATAAAGATGCACTGTAATAAGAGAAGGGTTTAACTGACAGAAAGGGACCAACAATATTAGAAACTCACTCTTGAACTTGATCAAAGAGAGGAAGAACAGAAGCACCTGCCAAATTGGACAACAGTATTATAACCCTAATGCCCATAACTATCAGTATTTCAGTCCACAACTTTAGGAAGCATATGTACTGATGTGTGTTTTACTAGCTTGCAATACTATACTTCTAGAGATCTTAAGGGGTGCACAATGTAAATAAACTCTGTAATGGATTTTTTTATAATAATATTCTCTTTCTTGAATACCAAAGGTGCAATCATTTACAAGTGGTTAGTAAAACAAACTCTGCATAATTTGGATTGAACTCAAGTACCACAATGGAGAATTTACCACTCAGTTAAGCACAGTAGTGCATTTCATACATAAAGAACTTACTTACCAATGGGTCTTACTACTGGTGGAATATATGTTGCTCCATTAGGTTTTGTTGGTAAACTGGTCGGCAGATCACTATGATAACCTTTATAGAAACGAGAGTAATAGAGGGGGGAAAAAAAGAAAGTGACAAATTAGAGACAATGAGTTAAGACTGAAGAAAATATATCTATTTCGTTCACCCCACCATATATATATATATATAAATATATAAACATATATATATATATATATATATATATATATATATATATATATACATACACACACACATGTATATATACATGTGCATAAACACATTTAAACACACACACACTATATATATACACACATACATACAAACAAACACAAGCATACATGTATGTATGTGTGTATGTATGTATGTACATATGTTTACATACATCGTTGAGACATTTTATAGCAAAGCAAATTTATTCATTCATATTATATACGAATACACACACACACACACACACGTGTGTGTGTGCATGTGTGTGTATGTGTATGTATATATAATGTATATACATACACACAAAAATAGATGCTAAACACTCATAACATTAAGATATACACAGAGTATATATATATATATATATATATATATATATATATATATATCACACAAAAATATATAAACATTTACATGTAAACATATACATATGAACAAATATATATCAATATGCATATATGAAAACATACATACATATTTATACACATACATATATAGAAAATGCATCTGATGACAAAACAAAAATAATAAAACAAAGATAACTATGAGTTAAATAATGAACAAGAAATCACACAAATACAAACATACATGAATTTGGGGGAAAATTAAATTTATCAATTTACAAAGCTGTTGCTTCTTTTTTTTCAGTAAAGAAGCAGATGGGAAAGTATTGAAAAAAAAAATGAAGCCAAGGAAATAACTAAAATGATGAAACAAAATGGCATGGCAGGCAAAACTAAAAATAAATAGGGATAAATACAAAATTATTTATAAATGATGGAAAAAAAAGCTGGAGTTAAACAAAAATATCCACAAAAATCACAATGTTTTTTTAATGCTTTAGTTTAATGTGCTGGACTGGTTCTGAGTTCAAATCTTACCAATACAACTATAGTGATGTTCTCCTGAGCAAGGCACACAATTTTGCTTTGTGGACAGATGAACAAATAAGATTCAATCCTACTTCTGTTTGATTGGGGAGTAGAAAAGTCTTTCAGCTGTAAAAATAATTGTTCCACCAATATGCAAACCCCCATATTTGCAAGAAAAGAAAATACTATATCCATACTAGAAATAGAGGTAGATAGTCTGGTAAAAAGTTTGAAATTTTTCTTCTCATTTTGATGTTTTATACCCAACTTTACTTTTTCACTTCTAGTATGACGAAGAGAAGTTTTGCAAATTCAGATATTTACATATTGCTGAAACATTTTCGTACATCTGAATGCATTTCTTACATTTAACCATGAAACAGATTTATAACCAGGTAAACTGAGAGAAAATAATGACTTCATTAGAACGGTCAACACAATGGTTGTAGCAAAGTTTTAATTTATGACCAAATGGTGAATAGTCTAGCATTTTAAACTTGTAACTAAACATGAAAAATGAAATCAAATAAAATATTTTCCATAATAGTGGCAGAAAAAAAAAATGAAAATTCATAAATATGGAAAAGGTGTAGTTAATGAAATGATAGTAAATACAACTCAAAATCACTGAAGAGTTAAAATTTATAAGTGATTATTATTATCATTATTATTATTATTATTATTATTATTATTATTATTATTATTATTATTATCATTATTGTTATTATTATTATTGAAATGGTGAGACATTTAAACATTAGACTGTATGAAATTTACTACTTCATTAATATGAGATTAAATTGTATTAGGATCACCTTTGTTTTCATGTCTTCAATGTCAATGCAATAAATACTAGAGAGATGTTAAAGATGATTCACCCTACTGCACTGCTATTCTAAAAGGGTGAATTTGAGAACCAGTGTTTAGTCTTATTGCTCTATATTCTAAATTGAAACCTTCCCAGAAATAATTTTACTTTGTTTTGTCTGATTCATATGGTCAGTAACAGAAACATGTTACAGCAAATTCAGCTGATTGTACACTTTTCCTTTTGAACCTACGATAAAGAAACCGTTATTTTTATGAAGACGAAGATGGTACATAGGAAAAATGATCAAGCATTAGACAAAAGGCCTAGTGTATATCTGGTTATGTCCCTTTATGTTCTGAGCTGGAATCTTGCCAAGATCAACTTTGCCTTATATATTTTGAGAACTGATAAAATAACTACCAGCCAATACTATACCATAATTTGATTATAGACTCCCTTCTCAAAAATATGTAGCTTGTACCTAAATCAGAAGAAAGCATTACTACTACTACTACTACTACTACTACAACTACCACTACTACTACTACTACTACTACTATTACTACTACTACTACTCAGGGTGGTGGACTGGCAGAATAATTAGGGTGCTGGACAAAATGACTTATGGTATTTCTTCCAGCTCTTTATATTACTGAGTTCAAATACCAGGGTAAGTTTTGCCATTCATCCATTCAAGGTCAATAAAATGAAGTACCACTCAACTACTGGGGTTGAGGTAATTAACTGACAACTTCCCCCAAATCACCGGCCATTTAAGGATGGCAAGCTGGCAGAACTGTTGGCAAGCTGGACAAAATGCTTAGTAGCAATGTGTCTTTTCATTCAGGGCTCAAATTCTACTGACATCAACTTTAGCTTTCATCTTTTTGGTATCAAGAAAATAAGTAATAGTTAAATACTAGAATCAATGTAATTAACTTCTCCCACCCCTCAAAAACTGCTGGCCCTCTACCAAAATTTGAAACCATTATTGTTATCATTTGTGGAGGCGTGTGGCTTAGTGGTTAGGGTGTCAGCATCATGATCGTAAGATTGTAGTTTCGATTCCTGGACCGGGCGACGCATTGTGTTCTTGAGCAAAACATTTCGTTTCATGTTGCTCCAGTCCACTCAGCTGGCAAAAATGAGTAACACTGCGATGGACTGGCGTCCCGTCCAGCAGGGGAACACATACACCATTGAAACCGGGAAACCAGGCCCATGAGCCTGGCTAGGCTTTAAAAGGGCGCATTTTAATTTTTTTCATTGTTATCATTTATTTTGTTTATATCAAACAATACAATGGCTAAGTAAGTTATTAACAATACTACGGACATTTGAGTTGTGAGTTCACATCATTGCTGCAAACAATATATGTAATCTAGGGAATGGCATGTCTTTCAAATTTGTTGCTAACCTTATCCTTATTTTATAAACTTTTATTATTGCTTACTACTACTACTACTACTACTACTACTACTACTACTACTACTACTACAGGTGCTGTTAGAAAGTGGTTGAGAACAAATCAAAAATGCCATAATATATTTTAGTGGGCAAAACTTTGGGCTTATATCCTACAAGGGTTGACTTTGTAATTAATATTTCCTGCAGTGAAGCACTGGGTTTGATTATATTTTCTCACATTTGTGCTCTGTGCCTATGTTGATAATAATAAAACCATTATTATTATTATTACCATCGAGTGAGAGAGCAGCACACACCATCAAAGTGATGCTGGGGTACAAATATATAAAGTCCAATATATCCATCATGACTACCCATCTGATAAGGACACATGCATCTCAAACATAAGTGTGACATGATGACTTCATATCAAGATAAACAGTGCATGGCCTTGCAGGTGGAGTCCACATACAATTTTCTTCAGGTTGAATAGCCCATTCTTCTCAAAAGGTCCTTGAATAAGGATTAAAGATGATGAACAAAACACCCGTGTTTCCAAGGGTGAATTATTCAAACCCTAAAGAATCTGTCTCAACACATGTCTATGATGCTCCCCCACTACTCCTACTCATGATCAGAGATGCATATATCATCAACCATTAGGGGACATGCTCAACTGGTTAATGTCAAACAATTGACAAGCAAACCTGCAATATTGAGCAGAATATTTGCTGTAATGCATCTTTTATATCAAGACAAAACATGTACATGTTAACACTTCCAAACAGTTAAGATAAGAAGCGATGAGAGCCACTACTTGCTATTGCATACTATTATTATTATTATGGTGGCATGCTGGCAGAATTGTTAGCATGCCGAGCGAAATTCTTCATGGCATTTTGTCTGTCTTTATGTTCTGAGTTCAAATTCCGCTCAGATCGACTTTGCTTTTCATCCTTTCAGGGTCAATAAAATAAGTGCCAGTTGAGTACTGGGGTCGATGTAATTGACTATTCCTTCCCCCAAAATTTCAGGCCTTGTGCCTATAGTAGAAGGGATTATTATTATTATTATTATTATTATTATTATTATTATTATTATTATTATTATTATTATGCCGAGTTCAAATTCCACCAAGGTCAACTTTGCTTTCCATACTGGTGTCAATAAAATAAGTGCCAGTCAAAATTGACTTCTCCATCCTCTTAAAAACTGCTGGCCCAGTGCCAAAATTTGAAATCAATATATCATTATTATAATCATTATTGCTATTATTAAACTAATTGAGAGTGATATTTTGGTAGAAAGAATAAAGTGCTGAATTAAATATCTTACTGCATTTTATTCAAGATTTATATCTCAAAAGAATCTTTGACTTTAGCTATCCTTCCTCTGGAAATCAATAAGTATTAATAATATACTAATATTCATTCAAGCAACTATACTCACATCTCTAAGAAAGGATCATCTTGTGACTAAAGTAATTATTATTTTATATACCATATCCATTATTAATATTATTTTTATTATTATGATTATCATCATCATCATCATCATCAAAATTCTCATTATTTTATTATTATCATCATCATCATCATCATCATTCAAATAATTTTATTTAATTTTACACAGATATTTGAAATAATGTTCTTATTTTGAATAATCTGAGGAAAGTTGAATCTTTCTTTTCTGCCCACAAACAAAAGATTCAAAATTCTGTTCGCAGTAGTGAGTTCTGTATTATCCCTCCCATGTGTGTGTATGTGTGTGTGT
>NC_068985.1:103367086-103372419 GCF_001194135.2 Octopus bimaculoides | reverse complement strand
TGAGAGAGAGAGAGGGAGAAAGAGAGAGAATGTGTGTTTGTGTGTGTATGTGAGAAAGAGAGAGAATGTGTGTTTGTGTGTGTATGTGAGAAAGAGAGAGAGAGAATGTGAGTTTGTATGTACACATAGACAGTCAAATTATGAATTACTATACATTTCAACACATGATGTGATGTTAAAACCAAAGAATGACAAAAATGATAGAGTCACAGCTTGCAGCATTAATTAGATGTCAATCAACCACCCAAATAATTAACAGTTCATATTCTGTTACTCGTTCTTAATAATCCAGTCCATTTAGCTGAAAATATTAAATTGAAATGCATGTAACTGATGTGAGAAGCAGGAGCAGTTTGTAACTGATGGTTTTATTAACTTGCTGTGAGAGGAATGGATTCTACAAGAATGCTTTTTCTTCAATACTCTAAATGAAGACATGTTTCTTAATGATACAATTAAGTATGGATATCACTGAAAATGTCATACAAGCATGAACTATGTTGGAATGAGGACATGGCAAACAATCGATGATTTGCTTTGTTGTGTTGTGAATATGTTGAAGTCACAAAATGATTCGTAACTGCAACACAAGGCCACACATTTTGGGTTAGAGGTGAAGTTAATGTAACCAACACTCAGCATGACTGGTGCTTATTTTAACAACCCCAAAAGGATAAAAAGTGAAGTTGAGTTTGGCAAGATTTGAAATCAAAGCATAGAAAGTCATAACACCACAGGGAATCTTACCATGTACTCTTTCACTCTGCCATTCGTCTTACTCAGGGTCCAAATAGTAGCAAACTCTTTACACAACTCAAGAGAAGCTCACAATGAAATACTTTTCCTGCATCAGGGATGCTGTTGCTGCTGCAGCAAACACAGATATCCTAGACAACATCCAGAAAAAGGCCATCCAGATCATCTGTTTCTTTTCTCACTATGCCTTTTCTACTACTACCATAGTGAACCTTAAATCTTGGAGCAGGTGGTTCTCATGCTACCTCCACTAAGATTAGCTCGTTTTGTTCCCAATACTGTGTCTACTCTTGGCTCTCACACGATAACATTCAATTCATTCTTTTCAGAATATCAACATTCTGGAATCCAGCACCTCCCCATATTCTTCCTCACAGTATGTGACTTGGTATTACTCACAAACATCAACTTCACCAGTTTCAGAGGCCTGTGAAAGCCATAGATACAACCTCTTCATCTAGACTCATTCCCTAAAGAATAAAAAACCTTTTCAATTCAATGGTAACAACTTTAAAGAGTAAATGAACTGAAATAGTAACAATCCAGATCAATTCTAATCTTTGAAATTACCTCTTGATTATTTGATTATTAATTAGGATATTAGCAAGGATATCAAAATAATAATCATTGAAGTTAAGTTTCTCACTAATTATAGATCAAGTTTGTTTGTATTTTTGTATGTGCATTTGTGTGTATATATGAGTGTGTTAGCTTTCTTTAGATAACTGTGAAAATATGTGCTTATATATGTAATACTAGATGTGAAGTGTTGATAAAGTTTTGATAGGATACAATCACTCAAAAGTCACCAGAGAATAATCTCTGAAACAAATATACATAAATATGCATATACATACACATACATGCATATACATATACACACACTGGGACACCTATAACAGAACAACACTTCCTTGTAAAATACAGTAATAGGACAATGAAAAAAAGTTTTTTCTTAAATTAAATCAAAAATAAATTATTATAAATTTATTTTACACCTTAATATGAGACCAGTAGCTATACCAAAACTGATTAGGTGGAATAACTGAGTTTCTTGAGTAGAATTTAAGTAAGAGAAAAAAATTACATTGTCAAAGCAAAGAAATCCCTTGAAGATAGACTACTTATGTCTTAAAATTATGCTACTCTCAAGTGCTACTATGAGGTTCTATTTAGTTTTGTAATTTTAATACAATTCTAATTCTATTGTAAGTTTCTTCATCATAACCTCTACATGAATTCCTGGAATCTAGAAAACCTTAAAACTTAAATACTAACACTGAAATTAGAAATTTTAGCATTAAAAATTGTAAGTCCTTGCAATCCAAATGAAGCTTTCAGTTTTGGTCTTAATTTTGATAACATTCATCAAAGTCATATAAAATGGGTGGTAAAGCTGAACAGTTCCCTGTCTCTAGCAGATTTTGAAAGCAGTAAAACTCTGTATTTAAATATTATTTACAATATTTCTATATGAGAATAAATCAATGTATAGCTATTAGGAATTGACAGCTAGAATACTACAAAATAACAGTTGATTCATTTATCCACTAACATATTCAGAATTCTTACTCATGGAGGGAAGGGGCATTCAGATATACTGACTTCATTTGTAAAAGGTAAACCTTCCCATAATATATATTTAGTATCTTTCAGTAGAGTAACTGCTACCTAATTATATATGTTATGCAATAATATATGTTAAATAATAGAAATCGTGTGGACTAAATCCACTTGCTGAGAATCATACAGGCCATTACAAATTCTTCAGCATCATATACAGATAGAAGTAGTATTAATTTTGAGCTGGATAGGCAGTATATTGGTGAAGTATTGAGTGAGGAAATTAAGTCTTGTATATATATATTACATGAACAAAATAAGCTTGAGAAAATAATAACCTAAAAGGTTAATAACTAAAGGGCTAACATGTTTGTATGAATTAAAGAGCACTGCACTATAAGTAAATATATACTACTTAGCAGTAAAATTCACTGGTGTAGGCATTAATGAAACTGTGTAACTTAAAGGGCATTTATTAACTTATAATAATGAGCACAAAAATATTTTCATGAGCCTGAAGGAAGATGTAATGGAAAGTCCCTCCAGTGTGGCACAAAATCAAGTGGCTCCTTGGAAATTAAAATTACAAAGATTTTTCTTAAAACGAGGAAGGAATTTAACTTGAGTTTAATGCAGTATATTACTTCTAAAAAAGAGAGGAATATTATAAGTTCATGGTGTAAAATTGTATTGCAGTGACTGGAAAGTTCAATATCTCACAGTGAAGACTGAGTTGAAAACAAAATAACTGTGAGTAATAGGAGTATAAACCTTCTAAATTCCACCCTATCTCTCTCTCTCTCTCTCTCTCCACACACACACACATCTATTTACTCCAAGCTAAAATATACTTTTGAAAGAATTAAATGTAGTTATTCCAGTTTATAAGCAATTGTAAAATGTCTCATAGGAATTAGTTAATGAGTTATTCTATAGTTTATAAGTTGATTTAGGATTGTATTTCAAAAGGATTGAAGAAATAGCCAAGTAACAGATCACAAAATAAATATAAACTTTTAAGCTATTTTTCTCAGTGAATCTTGTTAACTAACAGTAACTAACATTGGTATCAACATGCATCCATATTTTAAGCTTCTCCCAGTTTCCACTTTATAAAATTCCTACAATAAACCAGAACAATGCAACTGCCACTAAAACCTGTTTATATATAAAAACAGGCCAAATAGCAAATTAAATGTAATATACTCAGATTGCCTTATTTAGAATTTTAAATAACTAAAAACTGGTTTATGAAATTCTACATTCCACCATGTAGTATTTGGATATTTTTTAACCACAAGTATGGATAATATAACTGTGTAATTTATTTTGGGAAAATTTCAGAATTACATATATATATATATAAGTAACATAATGTCTTCTGGACATAAACTTTCTAACTTTGTATCACCCCCATTAGTATAGCAAGATAATCAAATGCTAAATCTGCAGGTAACTTTGTTCATTTCTACATGCCTTATTTTGTTATATCTTTTCTTTCATTTCTAGCACCATGCTAAAAAAAAAAATGTAACAAAAACTTGAATAATGGATAGGTAAAACAATATTCTTTAATGAAGGGAGATAAAAAATAAAGAAAAGTAAAATAAAAAATAAAGATGGATGGATGAAAAATATGAGCAAAAATATGAGCCAAAACATTATTTAAAATTAAAATGTTGACATCAAATGCATTTTTTTTTTTTTTTGCATGTGAAGATACCAAACATGTATCAAAAACATAGAAGGTGATTCGATGTTAATCAAAACCTCCATTATATGCATTAATATTACTTTTAACAATGCTTAAATAACAACAACAACAGTAACACCAACAACAATAACAACATCAGCAACATGAACAATAAGAACAGTAAAGAAAAGAAGAAAGAAAGGAAGATTACAAACATTTAATAGACAAACAGTTCATTATTTTAATTGCTTTATTCATAGCTTAGTTTTTTTTTTTTGCTTATATATTTTATCATTTAAAAAATTTTTTATCAATTAATTTTTTTTCTAGTTTTCTTTTAAAATCATTGCAACATTCTAACAATCCTTTTCACAACCCTAGTGATACATAGATCACCAAAGCTTGCTGCACTGCATGTATTGCATTAAAATATGAAGTGCAGTATGCTGTTATTTTCTATTACTTTTACTGTTTTGGATCCAACCCTAATCAATTTTGGTATTTCAAAATCTAGGCATTTATATAGTGTTGGAGTAAATTACTTTTTCATTTCTAAGCCTGCTCTATTACTAAGCACTCAACCTTAAATGAAAATGTATAAAAGCTGTCATTCACATGGCTGAAAAAAGAAGTATGGCCCTGCTAAAGGAACCTCTAGGGTTGGATGTGTGACTAACTGACCAGCTTAATTTCGTAATCACACACTTGTAATAATTCTGATTAGCAGTTTTAATTTCAAGAGGTTTGAGGAAAAAATTGCAGTAAAAGAAAAGTGGAGAAAATGTGTTGAAACATAGATAAAAAGAACATTATGAAATTGGAAGAATGTACCTTAGAACTGCTAATGTTTTACAGTTTAGTGCACAGATGGATTTGTGTCAGTCATAATTAGTTCAAAAAGTTCACAAAAAGGAATGTGTACCCCATGAGGAAAGAATTTTAATGCTCCACATAGGAATCTTTGATATTAGCTAGTCAACATGTTGCTACACTGAATTACAGGAAGTGATGGAGTAGAGTAAGAATGGATTTTCTTTATTTAAGCCTAAAGTTGCTCAACTGGTCATGTTTAGTGGATTTAATTCATAATCTGAAACTATAATATTTTCTCCAAGTCATATTATGAAAACATTACTCTGGTCCCACCCTAAGTTTCCCCATCAAACAATGCTCGTATATTAGCACATTCATTTAATGCCTGTTTTCCATGCTGCCATGAGTTAAGAGGGTGAGTAGCCTAAGGCACAATTTTACAGCTGAAAGCTCTGCCTGGCACCAAACCATACCTGCTTTTAAAGTAATTGATTATATATATATATAT
>NC_068985.1:103362422-103366812 GCF_001194135.2 Octopus bimaculoides | reverse complement strand
TATACACACACACATATATATATATAATATTTCAAGGCACAGGATGGCTGTGTGCTTCAGAAGCTTGCTTCCTAACAATGCAGCACCTTGGATGAATGTCTTCTACTATAGCACCAGGGTAACCAAAGCCTCGTGAGTAGATTTGGGAGATGGAAACTGATAGAAGCCAATATATATATAAAAATATTTATATTTATATAATGTGTGTATTATATACAAATATATATGTAACAAAGATATGTGTATAAGTATATATGTAATATATATGCATATATGAATATGTATGTGGCTGAATCAATTCTGTACAAGACTATCTGAGAATATAATGCTTTCGAACCTGTCACTGGTGTTGCATGCATCAACAAACAAAGTACATAACTCTTGATAACTGAATTCCCCAAGATCTAAATATAGTTACTGCCATTGGTAAAAACATCACTGTAAGCAAAGGTTCTTAACGAGAGTGGTACCATCCACAAGGGTGGCACTTACTTATTTACTGGCATTTATTTATTTTTGGCTGTTGATAAATAATGGGCAAAACTGGATAATCATAGTAAAGTCATGATAGCTATTTAAATCACATATATGCAGTTATATTTACAATGACACAAAACTGAATATAACAATGAAGCAAAATTGAATATAACTGCATACATTTTTTTAAATGTTTATCATGACACTATCTTGACACAACAATTAACACTTTAGATATGAGTGTTGCCCAAACAACCACCCACTGTATTATAGTCTAGTATACAACAGGAATAATTTAAATGGGTAGAATGGTTGTAAATTTCTACTATATCACTCATTATGTAATAATAATTATAACCAGTTGTTTAATTACTTAAGGGTAAATTGCTTCAGAATTTGCAAATTCTTTATAAATGCTTTGTAATAAACAATAATTAAAAGTCGTTTTTGAAGAATATATTTGTTTGGTTAATTTTTTTTTTTTTTTCTTAAAATTTAGATTGTAAAATTTTTGTAAAATCTAATCCTTTCTCAGTGACATTAACAGAATAATTAAAGATAATTAACATAAACTGTGAATAAAGCTCAATTTACCAAAACATTACCACATGCTTTACAGTGTTCACCACACTTAATATTTCTAAAACTAATTACGATGATAGTAGGGATATGTTGTCTATGTGTTTTGCAGTAAAAATACAGAATTTCAAGTAACTCGGTGTATCTGTTTATATATATTTTTTACAGTTCCAAATTCTTTTTTACTCCTATTCCATTTTCTTTCTTCATTAATAACTAATAATAATGATGATGGTGATGATGATAGTGATAATGTTAATGATGGTGGTGATGGTGGTAGTGGTGATAGTAATGGTGGTGGTGGTGGTGGTGGTAGTAGTAGTATGGATATAAGAGGTAACATATACTTTGGAATAAACTTAAAGAAGTCAAAATGTTAATGCTGGTGGTGGTGGTGGTGGTGGTAGTGGTGATAATAATGGTGGTGGTGATGGTAGTAGTAGTAGTAGTATGGATACGAGAGGTAACATATACTTTGGAATAAACTGAAAGAAGTCAAAATAGAAGTAAGACCATAAGAAAGCACTTCTTTCCTTTCGAGGGAAGAAAGTAATATTGCCAGAAACCTTAAGGAAATCTTTATGTAAATGAACAGAGAGATTTGAAGAAACTGATACACAAGAGACAAGATTAACTGAGATGACATTTATTCATGTTCTGTGAGTGAGTGAGTGAGTGAGAGAGAAAGAGAGAGGTAATTTTAGTAAGTTTGTAATGTACTTGTTATTATTGGTACTAAATTTCATACTGTTTATTTAATGTTTTGTATCATTTGTGTAAATACTTTGTGACTGTAGTATAAATATGCAAGATATATCTTCAAGATATAAAATCCACAAAATATGTTGCATAAAAGCACCCAATACAAGCATTACCTAATAGGTATTATGACTATTACACAAAGAAGTAGATGTGAAAACATGCCTAATACACAACTGGTACTTAATTTATTGATCCTGAAAGGATGAAAGGCAAAGTTGACCTCGGCTGCATTTGAACTCAGAATGTAAGCATGGATGAAACGCTACTAAGCATTTTCCCAGTGTGCTGACGATTCTGCCAGCTCGCAACCTTAATAATAATAATAATAATAATAATAATAATTTTGGCAAAAGGCCAGCAATTTTAAGGGAGAGAGCAAGTTGATAACATTGACTCCAGTGTTTAACTAGTAATTATTTTATCTATCGCCTAAGAAAAGGATGAAAGGCAAAGTGACCTTGGGGGAATTTGAACTCAGAACGTAAGATGGACAGAATGCTTAGTGGCATTCAAAATGCTTCAAACCACCTTGCCGCCTTAATAATAATGATAATAATAGTAATTTCAAATTTTGGCACAATGCCAGCAATTTTGGGGGAGGAGTAAGTCAATTACATCAACCCTAGTCTTCCACTGGTACTTATTTTATTAACCCTGAAAAGATGAAAGACAAAGTCAACCTCAGTGGTATTTGAACTCAGAATGTAAAAACAGACGAAATGCCACTAAGCATTTTGCCTGGTGTGCTAATGATTTTGGCACAAGGCCAGCAATTTTGAGAGAACAGTAAGACAATTACATCGACCCCAGTGCTCAACTGGTATTTAATTTATCAACCTTGAAAGGATGAAAGGCAAAGTTGACCAAGGCGGAATTTTGAACTCAGAATGTAAAGACGAACAAAATGCTGCTAACTGTTTTACCTGGCGTGCTGATAATTCTGCTAGCTCGCCATCTTAATATGATAGATCATTCTTTTTAAAAACAATATGTTGTTATCAATTAAATCACCTCTAGTATGTTAAAAATCAAGTTCTATCCATCAACACATTCACTGCCTTTGCATAACTATTTTGATTTGGAGAACTGTTAAGATAGATTTATATATATACATACATATGTATACACACACACACACATATATATACATATATATATATAAAATGTCAGCACTGTTCATGCACGAGGCTATTTCACCTGTGGTTGGCTTTACCTGGGTTTGAATCTACAGATTCCAGGCTCTTCTTGATGCCCTCCTACTCAACCAGGTATTGGAAAGTTGCCTCACCAGCAATAGTGCAACCTACCTGAAAAAGTTGCAATGCCTATTGGTACCGAAACCCAAGGCACTTCGTTGATAAACCAGCGTTTGTTTTCTTTTTTAGTTTTATCTTCAATTTGATTATCAATCTTCTTATCATCATTATTTAAGGTAGCATTCTGGAGAAAATGTTTAGTGGTGTGTTGTCCATCCTTAAGGTTCGATTTCAAATTCCACAGAGGTCATCTTTGCCTTTAACCCTTTCAGAATGGATAAAATAAGTACCAGTTCAGTACTGGGGTCTATGGAATTGACTAACCCCTTCCCCAAAATTTTGGGCCTTGTGTCTATTATTATTAAGGCAGTGAACTGGCAGAATCGTTAGCATGCCAGACAAAATGTTGAGTGGCCTTTTGTCCATCTTTATATTCTGAGTTCAAATTCCACCAAGGCTGACTTTGCCTTTCATCCTTTCAGGATCGATAAAATAAGTACCAGTTGAGCACTGGGATTGATGTAATCAACTTACCCCTCCCCGAAATTTACTGATCTTGTATCAAAATTTGAAACTATTACTATTATTATTATTATGGCATGGTAAGATATCAAATGTCAAAATTTTAGGAAAATGTGATATTTCCAGTATTGAAAGCATGCTATTGGGAATTCAGTGTAGATGGGCAAGATATGTTGTTTGAATGAAAGATGACTGCATTCCAAAAATTCTTTTATATTGCCAACAAGTAGAGGGATTCTGCAATAAAGGCCGATTCCTGCTAAGGTATAAGGATAAGTTGAATCAATCACTAAAATCCCTAAAGCTTAGTGTAACATCTTGGGGGAGTTGTTGCCTAGACTGATCTGAGTGGCGTAAAATATGTCATAATGCATCTAAACAATTTGAGTCGAAGAAAAGCAGCTTTGTTTTTAGACCTTTACTTCAATGTTGGGACTCACAGAGGAAATGACACTGGACCAAGTTGTCTGGCGATATGAGACTCTAGAGAAGACTGCCCACGTCAGCGAACCTGAGTTCTTGAAGCATTGTGTCCTAACAATAAAACTTTCACACACCCTACCCCAACAAACCAAACTGTTTCTCTTCTCTTCATACACTATGATTATCTCATACTCCCCAATCCACTCCTTGTTACCCAGCTGACTGTATTGTTGCTTCTCCCATCTCCCTCTACATATCCAGATTCTCACCAATGCATGTATACTCTATAAAGCATTGTATGTATATATAAATACACACACACACACATATATATATATATACACATATATATATATATATATAGAATAATA
>NC_068985.1:103359530-103361729 GCF_001194135.2 Octopus bimaculoides | reverse complement strand
GTGTGCATGTATATATATAAATGTGTATATGTATATCAGATATATCTTGAAAACTAATGACCCCTAATAGGCAAAAATTATTCATCTATATTGTTGATCTTGGCAGGGGCACATAAAATGAAACTCAGGGAACTAACAAAACAAATGGGGACATTCACATAAACAAGCGTGTTTGTGTGGAACCTTGAGCAAGTGTTAACTACAATAATACTGGGTCCATCAAAGCCTTATGAGTGGATTTGGTAGGAGAAAACAGAAACTTGTCATACATGAATATATGTGTGTCTGTGTATGTGTGTGCGTGTCTCTCCTTGTCTTGATGCTGCATAGGTGTGAACAAGTGTCATTTGTTTCCAATCTTCTAGGAAAATATGTCCAGACATTCTTGGAAACAGGTGATGGTTCACAACAGTAAAAGCATCTAATTGTATAAAATATGCCTCAACAAATTCTGCCTGACCTATGCAAGCATAGATGTTTAGATGTTGAAATGATGATGATACACACATACCAGGCTTCTACTCACCAGTAATGTTATAAAAACACTGTAACAGAACTGGATGGTTCATAACATTAATATAGCAAAGCACTCTTCATAAATTGAACCAATGGCATGATTATGGAATGTTATCTTTGAACTATTAAGTAGTCTATTGTTATTTTTAAATATGGCAATATGTAAATAGTTCAGCATATACAATTTGTATTATCTATATCATGTGTATGTGTGTGCATGCGTCTGTATGTATGTATGTATGTATGTACACATCCATATAGACATACACACACATACATAAATACATACATACATACACATACACACACACACACACACACACACACACACACACACACACACACACACACACATTATTCCTTTTAGAAGCAGATAAAGCTATAAATAAAGCAACTAAATACTGAGTTAAAAATTCCTTTCCGATAGAAAAGTCAAAGGCTGCCCGTGAGATACAAACCTATAACTTCTGTAAACATGACAGATATCAACAACACACATACACACATGTATCAATAATATATCTCACATAGAGCACACACTATCTGGCCTAGAACTCAATATACTAACAGTATGAATGCATGCATGCATGCCTGTATGTATGTATGTATGTATTATTTCTTTACTACCCACAAGGGGCTACACACAGAGGGGACAAACAAGGACAGACAAACGGATTAAGTCGATTATACCGATCCCAGTGTGTAACTGGTACTTATTTAATTGACCCCGAAAGGATGAAAGGCAAAGTCGACCGCGGCGGAATTTGAACTCAGAACGTAGCGGCAGACGAAATACCGCTAAGCATTTCGCCCGGCGTGCTAACGTTTCTGTCAGTTCGCCGCATACATACATACATATGTATGTATGTATGTATGTATGTATGTATGTATGTATGCATGCATGCTTGTATACACACACAGCAATAAAGACATAGAGAAAGAAAGATGAAGAGAAGGAAGAAGAGAAGGAGTGTGAGAGACAGACAATATAAGGAATGGATAGAAGCAAATGCAGTGTGATAAATTGTAAAACTGATCAGCACCACAATATCAGATGTGCTAGATATGCATCAATAGTTATCAGCAGCAGGAAAACCACATGATCTATAACTGGCCAAATGGTTACACAGATAGCATGTAGCTTATCAAAGAGTAATATGCAATTCTTTGTATCTATGTGATATAATGATTGCTAGGACCAATTCCATTGCACTTATAATTGCTTTACTAAATAAAATCTGTAAAGAAGTTCAGAGAGATGTAAAAGACAAATGCATTAAGCTGCTTTGAAAACAAGATGAATGAATACTGTGGTTCTGCATATTAGACATTGGCAAAGAAAGATGAAAACCTGAGATGCTGCAAAAGAACGATTCATGAAAGTATGATCCATGAACTGTTAGAGAAATGATAATTACAGGCAAGTAACTGAAGTAGAGAGAATGGAAGATGTTGAGAAAATGACAATAATAAAATAACTGCGAGAGACGTATGTAGAAACACTGAAAAAGAATGACCAAATCAAATGATAAATGTTGTGATGAAGAGATGTGATAATTGATTCACATAAATAATAAAAGTGTATACAACATAGGCTGAGCCATAGATGAATGGAAAAGGGAAACGGCATAAATATATACACAGATGTGTATATATATATATATATATATATATATATATATA
>NC_068985.1:103352903-103355403 GCF_001194135.2 Octopus bimaculoides | reverse complement strand
TGATGTTGATGATGATGATGATGATGATGATGATGATGATGATGATGATGATGGTGATGATGGTGATGGTGATGATGATGATGATGATGATGATGATGGTGATGATGATGATGATGATCACTTCATTCAGAAACACTGGAAAGTGAAATAAACTGAAACTCCCAAACTATATTTATTGAAAGAAAAATGCTTCAAAAATTATGTCAACTGGAAGATTGTTACAAGACAAAGGCCTTAAAAAATGGCAGTAATAGATGTAATCTAAATCTATTCATAGCAGAGAAAAGACTAATCCTAGAAAATTCACAATAACCAGAACATGAAAATTCCGAATCGAAGGGTTTTAGAAAATGCAAATAAACAATGATTTCACAAAGCTGGGAACACATGGAATTTGTAAATGTCTGCGAGTATGTTGGTAGTAGTGGGGTGAGTGAATGTATGTAGATGAATGAGTATGCATATTCTTACTGTGCCATTTTTCAAGGTACTGGCATTATTAATATTATACTGATTTACTACTAAAATGTAACCCTCACCCAATTTTTTATAATTTTTTTCTTTTTCTCTTTTAAGAGAACTTTTTAACTATTATAGCACATTGAACAATAATTGCAAACAATTTGTACAAAGGCCCACTGAATTTTGTGACTTCTGACTACAGTTTTTTTTCCCAGTATCCCTTGAATGGTACAGCTAAATGAAAATATGATTTCTTGACTATGTTTAAAAATACAGAAAACTTCATTAACTACAGCCCTTGTATCCTGTAACTGATGTTTGGGTTGTTACCAGATATTATGAAAATGAATTCCCAAAATGGGAAGTTGAGTATTTATAAATTCTGATTTCAGTAATTGGACAGCAACCATGCTGGGGCACTACCTTGAAAAGTTAAGTAGATAATATCAACCAAGTACTAATTTTAGGGCCTGGAACTAATTTTATTGTTCTCTATTTGCTGAACTGCTAGTTTACAGGACAAAATGTGCAGCATTTTGCTAGTAAGACAGACACAGAAAAATATACATCTCATGCCACAGATTTATATAAGTACAGTTTCCATCTGACACAGATTTATATAAGTACAGTTTCCATTTGACAAATTTAACTCACTAGGCAATGGGCAACTTGTCATCATAGTTCAAAAATCCAGATGCCATGCAGTGGAACTTAACTTGAACACTAGCTCAAACAATTAAATCAGGAAAGAATTCTACCACTTCTTTACAGATTATGAATTTGCAATCACTATAGAAACTGGCCTGAAATTAGCAAAATTTCTCAACATCACCACTGATCTTTCCAACTTCCAACATTACTTCTGCTGTAAGCCCAATAAAACAGTCAACTATACACATGGAAAGTTTAATCCTAGAGACATCCTAAATAATCTTGTTAAAATGTATCCCTTACAAATCCTAGCATTTCATTCCATGAGAATGTATTGCCTGCAATAATGAAACATTAACACACAGTGGCTTTAAAAGATGGAAAAAAAAAGAAAGAAAATCAATTACACCACCCACTTCCAAATGCCTATCTGTAAGAAAGAAAAACATAGTACTTGCTAGTATGATCTTCTCCTACATTTATTAGCTGTTGCAGTCATAGCAAAATTCTTCTTCTTGTTAAAGAAACATTTCCCATACTAACATATATATATATAAACTTTTCAATTAAAGCACTTTCACATTCTCCAATCTCAAACTCTGACCTTTTGATAACTTCCTCCATTATCTTTAAACTCAATAATTCAATCATTTCACTTCTGTCTAGTAACAACTGAAATTGTGCCAACCTCACTTCATGCCCAGTCAATTCAAAAAGTTTAACCAATGACTTTGTTTACTATGATCTTCAACAAACTTCATAGGAGTTACTGAAGTTAGATAGAAAGATGGTATCCTGTCATGTGATATGTGATACTGAAACTATCTATCTGTTACCCATTAAGAAAAGGCAAATTTTTATATTGTGTATGTAAGTTAATATTAATAGTATTTTTTTGTTTACTTGTTTTGTTATTGGTGTGGCTTATGATGTGATATTGATGAATCAAAAATAAGTGAATTGATTTTAACAGTTACTACATATGAAGGTTGCATTAATTGTAGAATATTTTCAGTACACCCAACCATCTTTCATGAAATCTGCCTCCAAATAAATTAAGTGTTTTCTATGTAAGAGTTTGAAAGAGCTCATATGATGGTGTAGCCACTATCATAAGTAAGATTTCTACTAAACTGATTTAAGACACAGCACTGCTATTTTTATTTTTAGTTTGTATTCTCATTTGGTGTGGGGGAATATATGGCGCAGAAAGACAGTCATGTCTCACATTTTATGACATGGCATCATCTTGTCTTGTACTTCATTGACTGTAACAAAATCTATTGAAGATCATGCTTAGGTAGAAGAATGCAAATATGTTACATAGGTGGTTACACACATTACTGATATAAATATAAATATATATATATATATATATATATATATA
>NC_068985.1:103339010-103352893 GCF_001194135.2 Octopus bimaculoides | reverse complement strand
ATATGGAGTTTAACTAACAATTGTCTGTCTTACGTAAGAGTTTTAAGATATCAATAAGGCTTCAATAAATATGGTTTTTTTAAAATTTTCAAAATATTCAAGAGGGTCATTATTCTTTTTTCAATGTGTTAGCATTTGTAAGAAATAACGAATTTCTAGGTGTGAAACAAATGAAAATTCTTATATAAGTATTTTACACCTCCCTTTACAAATTTCTCAAATACAATATTGAAAAAAAATCCACTAAACATGAGAAGAATAAACCTGGATTTGTTATATTGTGTAACTTTGTCTGTTGATCTGTTTGTTTTTTTTTTGTCTTTAATAATTCTTTGATAGTATAAATATTCACATTATTTTAACTGCTATTCGTATTTTTAGTTTTTGTTTTGTTTCATCCTTTCTCTTATATTCTGTTATTCTATTTTTCTTGCCCCGTTTTATTTTTTTTTTTCATTTTTAAAACAACATACAAATTTAATTTAAATAATAACATTCAATCTCTAAAAATAATGAAATAACAATAGTGAGGTAATTAGAAAAAAAATCTGATTGGATGAATTGTAAGTTAATTAAATGATGAGAATGAGAATGGTAGTGATGATGATAATAAGGATGATGATAGTAATAATAATAATGATAATAATAATAATAATAATAATAATAATAATAATAATAATAATAATGATGATGATGATAATAATAATAATAATAATAATGATAATAATAATAATAATAATAATAATAATAATAATAATAATAACGATAACAACAGTGATAAAATTTAATCACAATGACACTGTTCAGATTGGAAAGCAAAATGCTTCAAAACTTTGATTTAATTTGGAAGAAAAAAATATCTGTTCAAGAAAAGAGAAATCAATAGTAATAATAATCATAATAATATATGCTTCAAATGAGCGCAATTAAATTTTTTATATGCTTTAATATTTTATTTTTTGTAAATAATGAGAAAAAAAATGAAATATTGATATAAGAAAATATTTGCAAACATGCAGAATTAAATAATTATGTGCAGCTGTATTTCACATGCAAGGGTAAAATTAGTGCTACCAAATAAAAGAAAATGAAAAGAATAAAATGAAAAAAGGTTCTGGGTGGGTGGGGTAAAAAGGGAGGTTATAAAGGGAAAGGGGCGCGGATCAGCATGCATGGTGTGACTAAGCCACAGTGGCATTCATTGGCCTCACTCTGGCATTAAAACTGTATCGTGCCAAATGCTTATATATATATAAATATATATATATATACTGGATTTTGTCATCATCATTAAAAAAAAACGAAAAAACAAAGATAAAATAACGAAAAACAGTTACTGCAGAAACGAAGACAAATGACACAACAGAAAAACAAAACTGAAGAAATAACAGAAATTCAAAAAAGAAGTTACAGAAAAAAAATAATATACAAACGTAACAAAAAACAAAATTAAAAACACCACCAACAACAACAATAACAACAACAATGACGACATACAGTGCTCAACTAACCAACCACAACATTCACAAGGAAGGTATATAGAGATATATATATATAAATATATATATATATACATATATATATATACACACACATATATATATATATATAAACACACACATATACATACATATATATACATATATATATATATGTATATATATATATGTATGTATGTATGTATGTAAACATATACATGTATATATATATGAAACCAGCACTAAAGGGCGCTGACCAATAAAGAATTAAAAAATAATTGAAATAAATGAAATGAAATAAATATTTTGTAAATAAATAAAATAAATTTACTTTTTAAAATCTGTATAAAATATGATGAAAATAATATTATTTAAACAAGAGAAAAAAATTAATATATTAACAACTTAGTAATTACAAGCTTCTGAGTGTGTAAGATTGTGTGTATGCAATATATAACTACATGTGTATAAGCACTAACAAAATTTTATCAGCACTGATATTTGTAACACCTGTAGAAAGAAGCTGCTTTGAAATAACATTCTCGAAATTTCTCACTTCAGTCTATCGCAAATATTGATAGACAAATTTTACTCAATATCATTTTGATATATATTGAGTCAAATGGAAAAATAATAATGATGATAATAATAATAATTATTATTATTAAAATTATCATTATTGTAGTTGATGTTGTTTTTAACTTATACATAAGGCCTCAAATTTTGGGGTAAGGAGCATAGTTTATTAAATCAATCTAAATAATTAACTGGTGCTTATATTTCAATCCTTGGGAGAATGAAAGACAAAGCGAGTCTCAGCAAGATTTGATTAGAAAATGTAAAGAAAGTACCACAAAGAATTTTTCCATGGCTTTGACAATTCAACCACGCAGTACTCGCAATTGTAATAACAATAAATATGAATATAAATTTCTGCTGAAGGTAGAGATGAGGCTAAATTTTTCAAGGGTAGAGGGAACTAAATCAACCTTCAGCATAATACTGTTATTTGCTTTATGAAATCCACATAAGAGAGAAACAAAGTTAACTGAGAATGATTGAAACCAAGCATTATTAATCCCTTATATAGGCACAAAGGTTTTAAGTTTATAGGCTTATAATGTATATGTACAAGGAGAAAATTATGTAATAAGTACAGCGGTGAATTTACACATATCTTAATTTTGGATTTTCTTCCTATAGTTATGCTAAATCAAACTCAACAATACTAATCCTGGAACTAATTATAATTTTCTACATTATAACCATTATCATAAATTGTGTAATCTACAATATTATATCTACACTATATTCAATTAGTTTGATCTCTTACCAGATCTCTTATTCTTGGCTGCGTACATGACCACAAACTAAATTTGAACTAATGAATTATATTTCTACCTGTGATCCCCAAGAGAAAAAGCGAAAAATTAAACTGATATAAAGTAAATGTATATATAAATACTGTACAGAGGCACCCTAAAGATGAAATGTATAGTTCAGGTAATTATGATATTACTGAAGGCATTCTTCAAATAAGTAGTTAATGCAAAAAGGTATGAGAGTGAAACTTCATTCTCCTTTGTAATGAAACACACCCACATACTACCACTACCACTGCTACTACTACTGATAATAATAATAAATGACCTGATGCAGTCCCAGCAGTGGTTCTCATGGCTTCTGATCTTAACTGATTAGAAGAAGTGTTAACATGTACATGTTTGTCTTAGTGTAAAAGATGGGCTACAGCAAATATTCTGCTCAATACCACAGATGTGCTTGTCAGTTACTTGACCTTAATTAGTTGAGCATGTCCTTTGGTGGCTGATGATATATGCATTTCAGATCATGGACAGGAGTAGTGGGGATGCTTCATAAATATGTGTTGAAAGGAATTCTTTGGGGTTTGAATAATTCACCTCTGGAAACATGGGTATTTCATTCATCATCCTTAAACAACTCTTATTCAGAGACCTTTTGAGCAGGATGGGCTACTCAACCTCAAGAAAATTCTAAGTGGGCTCCACCTGCAAGATCATGCATCATTTATTTTGATACTAGATCACCATGTCATGCACATATGGTTATGATGCATGAGCTAGGTATATCAGATGAATAGTCATAATAGGTATTTGGGGCTTCATATATTTGTATCCCATCATCACTTTCATGGCATGCACTGCTCCCTCACTCAATAATAGTGATAATTCTTTCTAACACAGACACAAGGCCTGGAATTTCGAGGAAAGGGCCAGTTGACTACATTGACAACAGAGTGCTGCTGGTACTTATTTCATCGACCCCAAAAGGATGAAAGGCAACGTCAACCTTAGTGAAATGTGAACTCAGTATGTAAAGCCAGAAGAAATGCTGTTAAGCATTTTGTTTCATGAGCTAATGATTCTGTTAGCTTGCTGCTCTAATAATAATAATAATAATAATAATGTGTGATTCAGTGATTGATGCTAGGAAACCAGATATTGTAGTTGATAAAATGCTGAAGGAAACTAAGATCATAGATATTGCTATATTTGGGATGTATGTGTGACTGGAAAAGATTGAGAAGTACAAAACACTGAGAGATGAGATTGCATGTATGTGGGTAGTGAAGAAAGTAAATGTCATCCCAGCAGTTGTAGGGGCAACGGGAGTATCAACAACCAGATTTGAGAAATTTGTTGGAGAAATTGGGATTGATATGTGGGTAGAACATGCTCAGAAAACTGCTTTATTGGGGACAGTGAGGATTTTGATATTGCTACTTGGATGTTAAGTATTGTGGAAAGAGACCCTGTGAGACCCTTGACAACAAACTGTTATCTGCTCATACAAAATTAGCAAGAGCAAGTGAAATTAAGAGCTCTGAGAAGTGAAATGGAAATAATAATAATAATCATGTCTATATATTATACATATATATATATATATATACATGTATCATATCTATCTACCTAAATGTGTATGTGTGTGTGGCATATATTTACAAATATAATATATCATCATCATCTAACGTCTGTTGTCCATGCTGGCATGGGTTGGACAGTTTGACCAGGGCTAGTAATCTGGAAGGCTGCACCAGACTGCAGGCTGATTTAGCATGGTTTTCTAAAGCTGGATGCTCTTCTTAACACCAACCACTCTGAGAGTGTAATGGGTGCTTTTATGTGCCAGTGACACAGGTGCCATTTGTGTGACACCAATATCTGCGATGACTGTGATTTTGCTCGGCTTGATGGGTCTTCTTGAACATGACATAATACCAAAGGTCTCAATCATTGCCTCCGTGAGGCCCAACACTCAAAAGGAACTCAGTCACTTTACCTCTGTGAGGCCCAACACTTGAAAGGAACTCAGCCACTTTTCGTCTGTGAGGCCCAATACTCAAAAGGTGTGCTTTACGTGCCACTAGCACAGGTGCCAGTTACATGACACCAGCATCAGCCATGACTATGATTTCACTTGGCTTCATGGGTTTTCTCAAGCACAGCATACTGCCAAAGGTCTTAATCACTAGTCATTGCCTCAATGAGGCCCCACCACTTCGTTCCATGTCTTTCTGGGTCTACCTCTACCACAGGTTCCCTCCACAGTTAGAGATCAGGACTTCTTTACACAGCTGTCCTCATCCATATGCATCACATGACCATACCAGCACAGTCGTCTCTCTTGCACACCACATCTAATGCCTCTTATGCCTAACTTTTCTCTCAAGATGCTTACACTGTCGAACATGCACACTAACACTGCACATCTAACGATGCATACTAGCTTCATTTCTTTCAAGCCTACACATGTCCTCAGCTATCACAGCCCATGTAGCATAGCTATTCACTCACAGGCATCATACAATCTGCCTTTCACTCTGAGAGAGAGGCCCTTTGTTGCCAGCAGAGGTAGGAGCTCTCTGAAATTTGCCTAGCTTAATCTTATTCTCACAGCTACACTCTCAGAGCATCCACCTCCACTAACTTGGTCACCTAGATAATGGAAGCTTCTACTACCTCTAGCTTGATCCCCTGGCAGTTGATGGAGTCTATTTTCTGCACATTTTCAGCATTTATTGTATCTGTGAATCTTCTGCATACAAAAGCAAGTTTCCCTGTTAACCTTTCTCTGATATTGCTGCACCTTTTATGTGTCCAAAGCTTACATCAGGTGCATCTAATGGAGTTTCTACAGATTGAGCACAGCCATCTAACTGAAGGAATATGTGATTTTTATATGCTTACTAAGACTTTGGTTTTTGCTAGGTTAACTCTAAAGGCCCTTTGATTCTAGGCCTTGCTTCCATACCTGGAACTTCTTCTCTAGTTCTGGTAGTGATTTAGCAATAAGAGCAATGTCATCAGCATAAAGGAGCTCCCAGGGGTAGCCTGTCTTAAATTCCTGTTACTGCCTGGAAGACTATGATAAACAAGAGGGGGCTGAACCCCTACTTGTACCCTGAATTTTTTGCTGTACTCATTGCCAACCCTCACCTTACTGGTAGCATCCCTGTACATAGCTTGTATGGCTCTCACCAACCACTTGTCTATCCCTAGTTTCTGCATTGACTACCACATAAGGGATCGGGGGACCCTGTCAAAGGCTTTCTCCAAGTCAACAAAAGCCAAGTACAGAGGTTTATCATTGGCTATGTATTTCTCCTGTAGCTGCCTTACCAGAAATATAGCATCAGTGGTGCTTCTCCCTGGCACAAAACCAAGCTGCATCTCATCTAGGCTTTCTTTGTAACTTTCATCACCTGATCCAACAATTTGATACCTCTGTAATTATTTCTAAGGCATCACTTTTACCTTTGTAGCAATTGACTATGATTCTGCTACACCAGTCATTGGGTATGACTCCTTCATGAACCACCTGATTTACAATACAGGTGACTAGACCCATAACCCACACTGCCAGATATTTTAAGCATCTCGGCAGTGATTCCTGATGGGCCGGGGGCTTTCCCTGTTTTCATATCTTTAACTGCTTTATCTACCAAAGAACTGTCGATTCGGGTAGCTGGTCCTTCAATTAGGTTAACATTTGGCAGGCTCTCCTCCTCCCATTTTCTCTACATTCATCAGTCTTTATTAATGGCATTTCCAAGCCTCTTTCTTTGCAGAATCATTAAAAAAATATATATATACTTTAGAGATAGAATCATCTCTATATATAGAGCACATCAAAGTGCTCAGTGTATCTGAGCCATAGAAAAATAGGAGAAATAATGAAGAGAGACAAAAGATAGGTTACCAAAATATATTCTATAGTGAAATCATTATATGCACCAAATCATGTGCTAAAAATATATAGATATATAAACATACTCAAAATATATTAAAAGTACATTAAAAATATATAGATATAAATATATATAAATAGTGCCCCTGGACTGGCTTGTGCGGGTGGCACATAAAAGACACCATTTCGAGCGTGGCCGTTTTCGTGCGGGTGACACGTAAAAGCACCCACTACACTCTCTGAGTGGTTGGCGTTAGGAAGGGCATCCAGCTGTAGAAACTCTGCCAAATCGGACTGGAGCCTGGTGTTGCCATCCGGTTTCACCAGTCCTCAGTCAAATCGTCCAACCCATGCTAGCATGGAAAGCGGACGTTAAACGATGATGATGATGATGATGATGATGATGATGTTAAGATTATATTAAGAATGTACAAAAGTATAGGTCTTACTTTTTAAAAATGGTATTATAGATTAATATTGTAAATCCATAAAGTTTAAAATTCGCTTAGTATCTGAGTGTAGAAAATATAATAAATCCATATAGGAGTTTATATCTAACTGTCATTTCTGGGGGCAGTGTGGTGCAAAGATGAACTTAAATTCTGTTCAATACCACTGCCTCCTTCATCAAAGAAGATCCAACTGGTAAGACTACTTTTGTTATGAACTATGGTGGAATTTGTTGCTGACAACCTTTATAAAGAGATATTTTTATTACTCTGGTAGATGGTTTTAAACAAATTATAAACCATATGGATTTACAACATTTTAAATATTTTAATATATTTTAATAGCCTTTTTAAAAAATAAATAGGACTATATTTTTGTACATTCTTAATATATTCTTAACATATTTATATCGATATAACTTTAATGTATTTTTAACATATTTTGAGTATGTTTATATATCTATATATTTTTGGCATAATGATTTCACAATGGAATATATTTTGGTAACCTATCTTTTGTCTCCCTACATTATTTCTCATAAATATATATATATATAAAACACACACATGTGAGCATTTATGGTTTGTATATATAGATACATACACACACATATTATAATCTAAACATATATATATATATATATATATATATATATATATATATATATACACTTACACACAGGCACATATGCATATTAATTTAGCCGATAATATGACACAATAATCTTATCTATGAACCAATACACTATATTACTTATATTGATGAAGCAACAGACCAAGAACTTAGTCAATAAGTTATGAAATTCTTGAAATAATATGGATATTCCAAATTACAATGTTTGCTGATGCATTTCAATATATCATTGCATGATCATAAATGCAGTGTTTACATAAATGTTTGAGTTAAGTTCTACTTTACTTGATTCAAATTCTTTATGCAGGTAGCTCAAACATGTGTCAAGCACAACATAAATTTGATATAGATTTTTCTTTTTACCACTGCCATTTCAACTGTAGTTCATTTTCCATCTATCTAGTTAGCTATGTATGTATGTGTGTGTGTATGTAAAACCACTGTAAAAATCTTTTGTAATACCAGAATCATTCTATTGAACAATGTGTGTGTCCGTGAGAGGAGAGAGAGAGACTGAGAGAGAGAGAGAGGGTGAATGGGTGAGTGAGAGATTAACAGATAAGCACTTCACCTGTAACCATATATATAGGCATAAGATTAATTTTATAGTTAGTTATATTGCTAATTTGGAGCAGACAACTCATAAATCGGCACAGAAGCCTTTGCCTATGTTGGAACATTGCCACAGGAACCATAAATGGATCTTGTAATGTAGAGACCCATATCTATAAAGCTTAGCTTAGATCTATAGACCTAAATTGTGGCATCAACCAGAAGCATATCACTGACAAAATGGAAGTACTGTTCAAGATGTATATCTTTTCCCATCAGGACATTATTAGGTACAACGTAACAAAGTACATCTGATTATTGAAAAGAGTAAATGGTGGTATTTAGTATCATGTAAAGTTACAAAGAAATGCAAACCTTACATGAATGCTAGATGAAATTGTGGTCTATGCACTGTGGAAACAAGGCTGATCCTCAGGAAAGCTCATATCCAAAATAGTATATGCTTATGCCAAATGAGAGATATCAAGCCTCTCTATGCACGAAAGAAAATATATTTTTTCATATAATACACCTCCACTAAATCTGCCATTGATTCTGCCAGGGTTTACCTGGGCGAACCCCTCCAAAATAAAAATATTTTATTGAATAACATTTAATTTGTTCTACTTTTTTAAATCCTATCTTTTATTCTTCCTTTATCTTTCCTTTTAAAATTTCTTCTTTCTTTCTTTTTCTCATTCTCAATTTGCTTTGATGTTTCCTGTATTTTATACTTTCTATGTATTTCTTGTTTTCTTTTTTGCTGACTATTTGACACCTTTTGCAAATAAACTGTTATTTCTTATACAGAATTAAAAAAAAAAACAGGACCCAGAGAGATTCATCCTTTGAGAAATTCTGAAAGTGCTCTCCTTTAAACCAAAATGACATATAGTTAACAAAAAAAAACAAAAAAAAAACTTATCCAGAATGTTGAAGTAAACAAGAACACCCTGTATTATCTGTAAGAATCCTTATTCTGAACCACAGATGCTACTGGAATATCTTGAAAGAAATTGCACTTATTTCTCAGCTGATTTAAACATTAGAGACATCCTAAAATGCTTATTTGGCTGTGTGATACAGTGTTTGCTTTGTAACCACATGGTTTAGGGTCCCATCCCACAGCGTGGCCACTTGGACTAGTGTCTTGCCAGACTAATGACTTGTGAGTGAAACTGGCAGGCATAAACTGTGTAGAAATCTGTCAGTACATACGTGAGTGAGTATGTGAATGCTTACATTCTCAGCATGGAGGCGCAATGGCCCAGTGGTTAGGACAGCGGACTCGCGGTCATAGGAGCGCGGTTTCGATTCCCAGACCGGGCGTTGTGAGTGTTTATTGAGCGAAAACACCTAAAGCTCCACGAGGCTCCGGCAGGGGGTGGTGGTGAACCCTGCTGTACTCTTTCACCACAACTTTCTCTCACCCTTACTTCCTGTTTCTGTTGTGCCTGTAATTCAAAGGGCCAGCCTTGTCACACTCTGTGTCACGTTGAATGTCCCCGAGAACTACGTTAAGGGTACACGTGTCTGTGAAGTACTCAGCCACTTGCACGTTAATTTCACAAGCAGGCTGTTCCGTTGATCAGGATCAACTGGAACCCTCGTCGTCGTAAGCAACGGAGTGCCAACAACAACAACATTCTCAGCATTTTCACAGAATACTATCTGAGCAAAATAGTGATGGTGTGTCTTTCACCTCATGTAAACAATACTGATGGAATTTAAAAAATCTCTTACTTGAAAAACTGATGGGGATTGGGAATAGGAAGAGTATCTACCAATAAAATACTGTCTCTATAAGTTTTCATCCAACCTACGCCAGCATGATAAAGCATGTGAAATGCATGAATACATATCATGAGCAAGATGCCTTATGAAGAGCTCATGCATTTCATGAGTCCAGTATATAATCACTCAGGGTATTCTGACCTTCAAGGAACAAACTCACAGTCTACGATGAGACTGTTTAATCTACTAACTAAACCCATGAAATAAACGAGTTCTTTGTAGGACTACTTGCTGATAATAAACTGTAGATAATTATGTACAGAGTTCTTATTCAAACTATGGCCTTCAAACACACACACATCTACTAAAATATTCACACACATGCATATCTATCTATCTATATCTATCTATCTATCTATATCTATATATATATATATATATATATATATATATATATATATATATATATATATATATATATATATATATATTTATATTGCTCATTTAAAATAAATAGAAAATTGAAGTGCTAATATGATGAACAGTTATATTAAAGTGTTTGAAAGCTAGCTCCTGGTGAGACAAGCAATATGGATTTCTAAGTTTAACCACGTGACTTCATTAATAACATTTATAGTTTCCTCACCTTTAATAAATATGACTTTTGATTATGCAAGAAACACATTTTTTTAAAATTTAGTTTTCACAGGGGTCTTGGACAATACTTTTAAGTAAAATTAATAATTAACTGAAGAAACCCCAGTGCATTTATTGATGCAGAAAAACTAAAAGGTAATATCAGTCTGAGCAAAACTTAACTTCAAATAGAGAGGAACAAACCTAAATACAATAACTGATATAGTCCAATGCACTATCATCTCCAATGTTTTCAACGTATAGTTATGTACTTACTGTACTCCAGCAAATGTATGCAGACTGTTCATGAAGCAAGATTAGTTATAGTAACTGCCACATATTACATGGTTTATTTTTAGATTGCTTTCAATTCCTCAAATCTGCATATTAGTATAAATGTGGCAAGCACTAAAAGAGACATTTATTAGATTCACTACACAGATTAAAAAGGACAAGAAATAGAAATAGAATAGCACTCATGCCGAAGTGCATCACTTTTAGCAATACACATTACTTAATGTTTCTAAGCCAATTCTTTAAAAAAAATTACCGAATGTGCACTTAACAGAAGAAACACTATTATTATTATTATCATTATTATTATTATTATTATTATTATTATTATTATTAGTAGTAGTAGTAGTAATAGTAATGAAGGTGGTGAGCTGGCAGAATTGTTAGTACGCCAAGCAAAATGCTTAGCAGTATTTCACCTGTCACTACATTTGGAGTTCAAATTCTGCCGAGGTCAACTTTTTTTTTTTACCCTTTCAGGGTTGATAAATTAAGTACCAGTTGCATACTGGAGTTGATCTAATTGACTTGCCCCTTCCCGCCAAATTGTGCCTATAGTACAAAGGATTATTATTATTATTATTATTATTATTATCATTAATATTATTATTATCAGCAGTAGTAGTAGTAGTGGTAGCAGCAGTAGCAGTAGTAGTGGTAATTGTTGTTATTTAGGAAAATGATAGAAAACCATTGATGTAATACACATCATTTTCTTGTGCTCATATCTGTCCTAATTTCATTTCAAAATTTAAACCATTTATGATTGATAAAATACATAAAAATAACACATTAGTACCAAGCCATCTCGTACATATGATGACCATGATAAAATACATTTTAAGTTTTAGATATCTGGCAATTCTCAAGCCTATACATAGTAGCAAGCTGGAAAGCTCAACAAAAGGAACAACTGACCCAACTTAATATAGGATTCTTGAAATATTGATGAATTTAGAATTCAGACTGTGACCTACTTATTAAATTTGTATAATCTAATTTTTTTCAGATGTGCCTGCATCTAATCTTATAAATACAAAATGTTCTTTTAATATGAGAAAACTGTATTGTCTAATTAATGTATTTATTTAATCATGGGCTCAAAGGAACTAGATTGCTGTTGCTTAGCTCCATATCAAATGTGATAGATTGAACTTAGGATAATGTGTTCCAGACATGAGCATACTACATTTTTGAATATTAAAATTACAATGCTTGGTATATCCTTTCAGACATTAGGGTGAGAAAAAGCAAGAATTGGTTGCTATTTACAGTAGAATAAGTTACCACATGAAAGCTCTCTTGAACTCTGTGACCAGCCAACATACACTGATGTCAGCACCATTTGTTAGTAAGCAATATTTTAGAACACTTCACCCCACACCCAACATTTTCTATTTCATTCATTCAGAGAATTAGTGTAAAAGACAGTGTGAGGTATGTAATACTAAGGGAGATGTGATAAATGGCATGAAAAAGGCAGGTAGTTACATATATAATCTTACATTGGTAATATTATAAGGACATAAAATATGAAGTAGTTTACTCAATAATAACCAAGTCTAATAATTCACTAAATATTAATAATTCTTCATTTTAATTCATTGAAATTAAAAATATTCTTTTCAGGGACATTTTCATTGTTTTAATCTTTAAAATGGCATAAAATTTCCACTGCTGTCATTAATATGAAATAAAATTCAAAAACAACTGTACTCCAGTGAATTTTAACTGAACTGTGATACTAAACCAGTTTGGATCCCTGATTTCTGCATTATGTTGCTAATGAACCATAAAAGTTACAAAGACAAAATTCTCCCATTTTCTCTATGTCTGTAAATCTGGGGTCATTTACCTAAACAATTACAGGGTAGAAGTCAATTCTCAATAAATCAAATCAAGCATCCAGTTTCAGAACATGCTCAGATAACTTTACTCATATTAAGAAAAGAAAGAGCATCATATAATCTCAACCTATTACAAAATTGAGGCCTTGCATAAATGTTAAAAACAGCAATGGTTATTAGTAGATTTTTTTTCAGTACAATTTTCAAAAATTTCTTTTTTAATTCAATTTTTTTTAATTAAATATGCAGTTATAAATATTATTTGATTGGGTTATAAATCTTGGTTTGTATTAATGAATTTGTGCAGAGGCAAAAATAGGTGATTTAGTGCACTTCAGGATCAAGTATTGTGATTTCATAAACCACTAGTCATTTTAATTGCCTCTAATACTAAAATGTGCATTATCTTCACTTACTTCACTCAAGTGTCAAATAAAAAGAGAAATATACTTCCATATGCCAAATCTACGAAACATATGGTGTGAAAAGTGATATAAAAGTTGTACTATTGCAATAGACTCTATTATTACTCATAAAAAAAAGAGTAGTAGTAGTGATAGTAGTAGTAGTAGTAGTAGTAGTAGTAGTAATTGATTGTGTGGTAATAATAAAAGTTGTTGATTAGAAAACATAATTTTAAAAATAAAAAAGGGAAAAAATGTCAAAATTAATAAATTAAAATAAGACAAAAAAAAAATTGATAAACCTCATAGCATGAAAAAAAAAAGAAAGAAAACACTAGCAGACAAGTGACAACGACAGATTAATAATTGAAGGAACGGGGGTCAAAATAGGAATAGGGTACAGTCAGACCAACAGACATCGAGACGAGAATAACATGAAGAAAAGGTTAAGTACCAACAAACACCAAGGTAACATTGGAGGAGGTACCTGGAAAGAACCATTTAGAGTGTGGTCAGTTAAGGACAAAGAAACCAAATCACCACAGTTACTGTGACTTTTTTGTTATACATATTTTTTTTTCCACATTTTTATTCTTTAATTTCTTTTTTTTTTTTTTTTTTTT
>NC_068985.1:103304611-103338452 GCF_001194135.2 Octopus bimaculoides | reverse complement strand
TATCCAATCAGATTGGAGCCTGGTGTCGCCTCCTGGTCCACCAGTCCTCAGTCAAATTGTCCAACCCATACTAGCATGGAAAGCGGACATTAAACGACGACGATATATATATAATTCAAAATGTATATGAGTGCATCTTTTCCCTGACTTATGGTTTCTTAGATGACTCACGTATATATATTCATGTATGTATATATATATTCACATATTCACATACATAGATATACTAAGCAACACTTATATGTGCGTATGCTTATGCATGTGTGTGTGTATCTGTGTGTATATATGCATATATGCACAAATGCATATGTATACATAGACACAGAGTATATTCCTATACACAGATAGGAAGATAATATATATTTTACACATACCTATCATATTTCCTATGCATAATAAAGAATTTTTTTTATTGTGCCAATCCTGTACAAATATCATTTGAATATATAAAATCTAGTAATTATATGCAATATCACAGTTTTGAAACCAACCTAGACAAGGAGTTACACATATTAGTTTAAAATTGAATGTGTTTGAACATGGTGCTTTTTTTAAAGCTAACATCAATAATATTATCCTTTTATTCCTTAACTGGTTTCACTCATGGGTCAGTTGCAAAGCAAGGGCTTCTTAAAGGATATCAGCAAGATATATCTTTTATATTAGTAAATAAAAACTCTGTATTCTCCCAGTGTAAAATAAAGATTGGTTACAATACAGGTTTGTCTCAGAGAAACAGCCCTTTGGACTAAACACTTTGATTATTTTAAACACCAGTCTAAATAGTGTATCAACAAAAAAGAAAAGTCTAATTGCTGTACTATTTATTTCAATTATTTATATACATACAGTCATAAGTATACATATACTTATGTGTGTGTGCACATGTATCAATATCTACATACACACACACACTCACATTTATACAAGAATTTGTGTGTATCTATTAAACATTTTTTAGACAAGTACTTTGATTACAGCCTACAGCTACAATATTTGAAACAAAATTTTCCTAAATAAAAAATTATTACTTCTTTCAATAAGGCCCTTTGTTAATCTGATTTTTCATAGACTTAAGCATTTGTAATTAAGCAAAATCTTTTTTCAAATACACATACATGTATATTTTGTGTGCGTGTGTGTGTGTGTGTGTGTGTGTGTGTGTGTGTGTGTATATATATATATATATATATACACATAAACTGCTTAGCAAATGTGATTCTCCTGGTTGTTTAATTGCAGGACAACTTTAAGTAAAGGTTTTATTCTCTTTGATCACTTAAATGTAGTGTGTTAGATTACATTATTGAATATATTCTTTCTTTATTAAAACTTTAGGAGTTAATTCAAGGGAGATTATCAATAAATTTTAGGACTTGATCGATCATCCCCAAACTCCTTTCTCACTCATAACCCAGTTATCATCAGCGCAGCAGTTAGCAAAACTGAAGGAGTATTGGTCTATTAGTATTTAATTGTATGTTTTTCTTACTAGGTCAACTTTGTTTTCTTATACTTCTCAGAGTAATGAAATAGACACCATTCAAGAACTGGAATCAATTATTTGATAATATTCCTTCTCTAAAATTGGTCACCCTTTTCCTAAACCAAAAATTATTTTTATGCTATTATTCAAAGTCAGGTGTAAGTGATGCTGTTTCTATCAACCTGTAATTCTCTTCTTATATTTTTTCTATTTCTTACAGTTTTAAATCTATTTTTCTCTGTTTGCATGACTTGGAGTACTTATTGGTTGTAACAATTGCATTTCATGTGTATGCCTTTTCTGCCAGTAACCATTCAATGGGGAAATAAGCAGTGGCATATGGTGGCTGCTGTCATTGGGTGTGCTGTCAAACTGACCATGGAGGTGCAATGGCCCAGTGGTTAGGGCAGCGGACACGTGGTCGTAGGATCGTGGTTTCGATTCCCAGACCAGGCATTGTGAGTGTTTATTGAGCGAAAACACTTAAAGCTCCACGAGGCTCCGGCAGGGGGTGGTGGCGAACCCTGCTGTACTCTTTCACCACAACTTTCTCTCACTCTATCTTCTTGTTTCTGTTGTGCCTGTAATTCAAAGGGCCAGCCTTGTCACACTCTGTGTCACGCTGAATATCCCCGAGAACTACATTAAAGGTACATGTGTCTGTGGAGTGCTCAGCCACTTGCACGTTAATTTCACGAGCAGGCTGTTCCGTTGATCAGATCAACTGGAACTCTCGTCGTCGTAACCGACGGAGTGCCAACATACTGACCATACTATGAATAACGTTAGTGTTACTCAAATTAGGCACACGATATCTCTTTGAAAATTAAACACATAACAATAATATATGAAATAGTTTTACATAAAAATACTTCTCCAAGATTAAATCATTCAAATTTATGAAAAACTGCTTTTAAAATTTAGGCTACAAAGCTTTTAAATTTTGTTACTAATCAGTTCATAATCAGTGAAAATGAAATTAAAAGCACGCATTTCTGTGATTGTAAAAGCATTTGAGATCAACACTAATTGAATTTTGAATAAAATGATTAAGCACACAACTAAGAAAATCACAAAATTCACTGAGCAAAATATCAACGCACAATCTTTCAGAATTTGACCTGACTTAAGTTTTGTTTCTGAATTCTAAAAGTGTATTATTAGTTTTAAAAACAAATTAAAATCAAAGTTATATGATGATATTGTAAGAAAAAAATTATTGTAAAAAAAATGTTTTAGTTTAGGAATTTTAAATTAATTTAAACACAACTTTCTGCCACAAAAATGAACATGTGACCATGTTGTCAAGACTGTCTCACACCCTTTGCCATTAATTTTTTGCCATTCTCCCATTATCTGACAATACGCCCAGTACCATATTATGATACAGTATACTGTGAGGTGTGCAGTGTTATTTCAGGATACCTGTCACCAAATTTCAAGCAGGAGTATAACAAAAGTTTTCCATTGTAATTTGTGATTAAACTAATAAGCTTAATATTTATAATGAATTTGCCATATTTTCTGATTGTGCAGTGTACATCTAGCACACCTGGAATATATGCCCCTAGAAATAAGGGAGGAGGTAGTGCTGCCCTGGGTCAAGAGGGTGGCTGCTGGAAGACCCTATGTCTAGTAACAGGACTCTGCACCATGCCACACAAGCAGGAGAACCCAGTGATGGCTGTCAGACAATTTCTGCGACCATATCACACCTAACATCTGGCCACCTTAACTCCTCGGACTGCAACCCCTTGATTATTATGTGTGGGACACAGTTAGGCCAACAAAACTCCTTTGCAATACCAAAGATGAACTGAAGGCAAGGATTATGGCAGCGTTCACCAGCTTAAACAAGGAGACCGTCCAGAAGAGTTGCAGGAGATTCCAAAGTTGTCTGGAGGCCATGGTTGAAGCCAAACACAATTTTAGTGAATAAATTTACTCTGTAGTATTTCAAAATATTTTTATGTAATTTCAGTAAATATATTTGTTAAAATGAGATGTCAGTGTTATTTTCATTTTTGCATAATTTAGACAACAATATATTCACTGCACCCAGTATATGTGTAAGCATGTGTGTGTGCATGCATGTGTGTGTGTGTGTGCATGCATGTGTGTGTGTGTGTGTGTGTGTATACAGACACACATGTCATGCATTTATATGTTCATATATATGTGTGTGTATCATCATCAGCAATAGCATTATTTAAGATGTTTGTTCTATAGAAGCCTGGATTGGATTGTTCAAAAGGATCTGACAAGCCAGATTGACTGCATTGCAATCCAGTGTCTGCTTTGACAAGGTTTCCACAGCCAGATGCACTTCCTAAAGCCAAAGCTAACCACTTCACTGAGGGTACTAGATGGAGTTTTTGTGACACCAGCACTAGTGGTGTCATGAAACAGCTCTCACAAGACCCTTCGACAGAGTGGGGATGTAGTATTGACAGGGGTGGCTTTGTATCAGGTATTGAGAGGGTAAATTATGAGAGAGATGATGTCTTGCTGTAGAGGAATGGCTACCAGAGTTGGAAAGGAAGAAAGGATGATGGAAATGAAGTGTCAGGGCATATCATACAGGAACAAAAAGGTGGATAGAGAGAGAAAAGGGACAAAAAATTGAGGATGGCTGGATGGGTTGGTTCACAAGGATGAGGAAAGATGACAGATGGTTAGAGATGGGGATAAAAGTAAATGGAGTAAATGGTGAACACAGATGGAATTGCATTCAATGATGAATCTCGCTTGGGGATGAGGGTAAAGGAAAAAGGAGTGGGTCAAAGAGAAGGAAATAGGTTCAGGTACATAAAATGGAAGAGATGGAGAGTAATGATACATTACAACTACAGATGGAGAAAGAGGGAGATTATTTGAAGTGTGGGAGTGAGAGAAGGATGTACAGAGATAGAGATGGAGGTAAGAGGTACATGTGGTAAGAGATGATGTTGACAATGTGGGATGGTTGATGAGGTAAGTAGTTCCAAGGAGAGGGATAACTGATAGCAAAAAAGGCAGGAATGTAATGTGTGGATTTCTCCTCACATAATTACAGTGGCTGAGGAAGTAATTAGAAGGGTGAAGAAAGGAAGGGATTGGAGTTATGCAGATAAACTGTGGGGAGGCTTCACAGGTACAGATTGGGTGCAGGGGCATAGATGTAAATGGTATGTTTTTAGGACCTCAATTTTGCTCAGATGGTTGAGTCTTCTTTAATCAGCAATAATCTCAGTCCACTATCATCTCCTCTATAAGGCTCAACAACTTGAGGTTAATCTTTGCTATTTCATTCCATGGCTTTCTATTTCCTTCTCCTACAAATTTTATAAGGATTTAATCATCAACACTTCTTTATGCAGCTGTCATCATCTATATGCATTACATGACCATACCAGCAGTGTTCATTTTTTGCTCACTATTTCTAATTCCTTTAATGCCCAACTTTTCTTTCAATATGCTGTACTTTGTCATATGTACACATTGACATTGCAGGCTAGTGAAGTATACCAGCTTTATTTGTGTGTGTGTGTGTGTGTGTGTGTGTGCACATGCATGTACACACACATAATTTCTGTAAACTCAATATATTGTAAAATTTCTAGAGAATAGCATGAATTGCTGTCCCTTTGATTGATAGTGGTAATTTTTCCATTACATATTAGTCCAGAGAGTTATAAATAAATAATAATTCTTTCTAACATAGGCACAAGGTCAAAAATTGGAGGTGCACTACTTGATTGATACTATATTTTAGTGGGCCTAGAAGGATGAAAGGCATATTGTTTGACAGCTTTTCTGATGCAGCTATTATACAACAAATTTTATAGGCTGGGTTAAGTTGATTCTATTATTCTCAGATACATTTAATCACACCCCACCACAGGATGGAATGCAAAACTGACTTTAATTGGGTGGCAACTTTGGAAAGGAAATGATATAACTAAATACCCTGAGGCATGTTAGTAAAATTACTTTTACAATATTTAAGATAATAAGCTCATTTGATATATCCTAGGGTGAATCAGCCAATGAAATAGTGAAGATGGAATTTATAAGCAAATTTATTAAAATAACTCTGTTTTATAGTTGTTAAAAATGAGGACCTTATATATATATATATATATATATATATATATATATATATATATTTAACAATAAATTAATCATAAATAAACAAAATACATCTGTATGAAACTTAAGCCATTTATAAATTCTGAACATTGATGTATCAAAGAAGACGCAATAAAACGTTTATTTGACATTTTGCACTATCCCCATAGCTCAGAAAAATCTTCACAACAAATTATGTATCTGTTAACTCTGTGTTCTGCATCTGATTTTCAGCAAAGACCTCCTTAGTTTAAGTTTTAAAAATTGTATTTTGAATTATATGACATATAACTATGTAAGTGAGCGGAATCTTTTTTTCTTTTCTGTAAGATGGCTTTTTTCAATGTAAGCAAATTGCATCAACTTCTTGTAGATGACAAAATAAGTTTTATGCAGTAAATGAGAAACTTCTACACATGGATATTCATTGTTGCAAGCAACAAGGAGTGCTTTAAAAAGCACTAGAGTAAAGAAAAATACTTTTGCTTTAGTCATCTAATTAATAATTCCGAAACATCTTATTAAACCAAGTCACACTTTATAATCTTCTTCTTGAATTTTTGGAAGTTTCTCTTTATGGATTTAATTTTTTGAATATTACAAGAGGTTAATGATGTGAAGTTGATAATATTTCAGTACCACAAGGAACCAAATGAGTACTCTTTTTAGTAGTATTTGCAACATCCAAAGATAACAGTGCTCATGATTATCTAGTGACTTACTAAGTTCACTGATATATTGGTTGTAAATTTATGAAGGGCTAACTCCCATGGATATTATATTATCACTTTATTCACAGTCAAGAGATTTTGTATTGCAATACATTTCAACAAATCTAATTGAAGTGAACTATTAAGATAATTGGTAAAATCTTGATCATATATTCATCTCATTAACATATATTAAATTAATGATTTAAAATTATAGTAATGTAAATGAATTTATAATGTTCATTAAATTTTCAACTGATTTTATCAGGCCACAAGATATATATATTAACTACTTGAATATATAATTTTGCTCATATATACAGATTTCCTCTTTCATATTTTTATACTTTTATAAAGTATTCAACTAATATTCAAATATTTCAAATTAGAAGCAGCTCTAATAATGTAAACATTACCGGTATCACAGACTTAAGGTGTGTCTTTTGTTTATATGCTTATTAGCTGCAAATTTTCCCTGAATGGAATTCTGAAGCTAATAAGTGTATAAACAAAACACATTAAGTATGTGATGTCAATAATGTTTAATATTCAAATATATTTTGACCAGAAATGTCTCTGTAGTAATATTAATAATTCTCTTTAAGATAATTTGCAACAAAAGGTGGAAAGTTCTAATTCAACTGATAACAGTTTGGATAAAGATGATAATTATATAATGAAAACATTTGCTGTGATTGTGTTTGTCTGTATATATATATATATATATATATATATATATATATATATATATATATATATATATACACACACATAACCACACACATATATATATACATATTCTATATATACAAATATATAAATATATGTATAGTAACAAGTAATAAAATACCAAAATAATTAGTGAAATAAATATCTTGGAAAACAGAAAACAAATGATGACTTGACAAAAGTCTAAAATGCTACCTTTATACACACACACATACACACGCACACACACACACACACACACACACACACACACACACACATATATATATATATATACATATATACATACACACATACACACGTATATACATATATACACACACATGTGTGTGTGTGTGTGTATGTATGTATATATCTCAAAAGAAACAAAAATAACACTAATATATAAAGAAATAATAATAATAATGATAATAATAATAATAATAATAATAATAATAATAATAATAATAATAATAATAATAATAATAATAATAATAATAGGGAAATAACAATGAAAGTAATTATTTAGAACAAGAAAGTGGTAACCTCTCCTCATTTTTAAAAAATCTTTTTTAAAGTCACAGAGAATTGTAATACATGAAATATGGACAATGCGATAAAACAAACATGAAGTCTTCAGCAGCAAGTGAGAATATGAGAAAGAGAAAACATACATATATATACATACATATATATATACATACATATATACATACATATATATTTTATATATATATATATATATACATATATAAATATAAATATATATATATATACACACACATATATTATATATACATACATGTATACACAATTACTAGACCTTTTATTAAAAAATAAGAAAAAATGCAAATGAAATAAACAAAATTTAAAACTGTAACATAACCAGGTCTTCCTCCAGCTTTTTTTTTTTTTTTTAAGATGTTCAGTGTTTGAGTTTATGCATAAGAAAATTAATGAGTATATGTGCAATAGCCTAACTTGTAAATTTAAAAGAATTGGTTGAGCATGTATCTGTTTCCATGAGCAATAAAAACAGCTAATGAGAGATGGTGAGAAACAAGTAATGAGACTGAAAAAAAAAATGAGCAAAAGCGGGAGTGGGGGTTAAACTGCACAAAGATATTTTAACTTCTCATTGTTAACCTTAAAGTTATTGACATTTGCTTTGAAAGAAATATCAGAGGATAATGGATGTTATATATTTAGTATTCATTAAAGATGCACTGAAAACATAAGCTTGTATTTTATCATACTCTGTTCACATGAAAGAAAAAGAGAAACAGAGAAGCTACATTAAGTGTAATTTTATAGGAAAAGTTTAGCATCTTATGGATTGCTAAAGTGACACAATTATAATAAAATTATTGATTAGCATATTTTCTTTTCAGAATAATTAATATTCTAGTAAAAAGATGTTGAAAACGTTAATACAAGCCATTTTTATGTTTTGAATTTGGATAAGGAATATTATTGCAGCTAGCTCAAACTACCTAATAAGAACGAAGTAATTTATAATGAAATTGATTGCACCATGAAGCTGGGGAGGTTTATATTAAATTGTATCCACTAAAACCTATATAAACTTATAGGTTTCAAGTGTAGATATTTATTCTGTGTTGCAAGTATATATCTAACTGATATCACTACTAACGCTGTACTACTCAGAAAATAATCAAGTTTATTACATACTTATCAGAATGTATGGTATGCTATTAATAATCACTCCTAACTAGAAAGAAGAAAATTTAAATATGCTAGGTTAGACCCTAAATGTTCTCTTTCTTGCTCTCTCTCATACATACACACATTCACAAAAAAAGTTTATTAAAATAATTGACAAGTGGTACACAGGAAGTCATACCTCCAGAAAATGGAGACAGATTAACCTAAAATCATAGCAAATGAGCTAGATACATACTGATTGACAGAATATGAATATTTATTTACATTATTCCATGATTCTTAACTAACATTATCTAATTTCAGCAACATAAGTTGCCAGATCATCTTCAAAGGCTTTTTGTAAAATGCCTGCATATGATTACAATAAATGTATCTTTCATCATACAATTTTTCACCTTTCAGGCTCTTAATCGAAGATATTCATTACTTTAATTCCTAAGAGCCTTTTACATAGACAGGCTTCTTCAATCTAACTAAAAATGAATTTTTTGTGTGATAAGTTGTCATTTTCCATATTTATGTATATGATGCCAAAGAACTGAGGGTGAAGTGTTTAAGTAAAAAGTATAATGTATTGCAAATCTAAGTGAATAACCATTTACCTTAGCTTCTATGCCTACTTTTGCTTCATAGCTTAGATATAGTGCATCCGACTATAAAAATAGTCACATCAACAAAAGCCATTAAGAAAAACAAAAAAAGAAAATTTAAGTAAAAGAAACATAAGATTAAAGGGAATACATAGGCTCTTTATTAAAATTAGGGAGACTACATGTTCATACATGTATATCAAAAATATTAAATTGAGAGAGTCAGAAGACAGAGAGAGTGTAAAGTCCAGAATAGAAATTTTTAAATGCTCTTAATCCATAATTTATTGCTAGAAGTAATTGTTACTAAAATGATGAATGTCCTTATTGTAACAAATATTTTGACTGGAGGCCAAATTGGAAGACCTGGAAATAATGCCAGTTGAAAAGGTCTGCCATAAAATATGCATTCATTAACAGGTAAAGACAAATTTTAGACAGGTGGTTGGATACAGGAGCATGGAACATTGTACATATAAACCAAAACACACACACATGGAACAAAGAAAAATTGAAAACAGAACAAACTTGTTCGAAACATGTTAATATTTTTATCACAATTTTTCTTTCTTTTCAACGTTAATATAAATTTAGTTTTTTTTTTTTGTGTTGTTTTTCAAAGCTGTCATCCTGAAAAGTTATCAATGATGCATCTTCCTCCTGTAGCCACACGCATAATAATGATAAATGCTAACAACTGTTAATATAGATCAAATATGAAAATAATAATAAAACTAATAATAATAATAGTAATAATAGTAATAATAATAATAATAATAATAATAATAATAATAATATCAAACAATGATGATGATTAAGGAAGACAATCAACTATAATCATAATCATTTGAATTATAATCAAAAAGATACTTTTTATTCACTGCAAGATGAAAAATCCATTTGAGCTTTTGATTTTCACTGATATAAATATATGCATAAATATAGTGTGTGTATGTGTGTGTGTGTTTGTGTGAGTACACACATACACATATGTATATATATGCTTGTGTGTGTATACACACACACACACACACATGCACATTATATATATATGCTCATGCACATGTGTGCATGTGCATGTAAAGTGTGTGTATACATATATATGCACATGTATGTATATATACACATATATACTATGTAATAGCATTTCTTTCTTTCATTGATTATTCATTTCAATGTACATTTTATTTCTTTTTAACATATGGCAAACACACTAAAATACTTATTTGTGCATGCAAAGTAAAAAAACAACATTTAATAAAAATATACCAAACAATTTAGATTGATTGGGACATGGGGTATATTTATATTGTTGATATTGTTGTTGTTGCTGCTGTTGTTGTTGTTGTTGTTGTTGTTGTTGTTGTTGTATATCTAGTTTCAAGTTTTTTTTTTTTTTAATATTCTGATTTCAACTTATCTCTTTACAACTTGTTCACACACACAAACGCACAAAGTTATGTTCAATAATGATAATGATAGCTGTAGTATTAAAGGCAGATTATGCACTTCCAAAAGAGATTGTGAATAAATTTTTTTTTTTTTTTAAATTAAATTTTTACTTTCGATAGATGACATCATACATATATAATAATGGAAAATACATTTTCTGTATTGCCATTTATCTTCAGATATTTTTATGCATACAACTGCTTAATGTCTCTTTTATAATCAATATATCCTCCCCTCTTAATTAGCAGACTAGATGCTTTAAGTAGGGTAAGCCCTTGGAATTTGATATGGCACATGATTTTACAGATGGTTAATTAATTACAAAAATACATAATCATCAATTTAATAATATATTCAAATATATTTTCAAGAGATATTTGTAAAATGACAACTTAAGAACCTAACTTTTCAAGTTCTGATATAAGTACAGTTTAAGAAATTTTCCCATTCAACTTATATTATCAACATGTATAAATGTTAGCATTGGCAATGTTATTTCTTTGGCATAAATCTGATATCCTTTTGCTAATCAATTTTTCTGCATTCTGTCCCATACATCTTAAACAATAAAATTTCTCTGACAAATTCCTCCTCAGTTGTTTCTTTGATTACAAGTTTTAATACATATTTCTTTAGTATATTGCATAACGAGTCAATCTATCTATGATCACTTGTATGTATTAAAGATGTACTGGACATATAAGAAAAAAGAAAGCTTTTGCTTTATTTTTGTGCTTTTATGTACAGTCAATACCTACATTTACAATTACAACAGATTCTTTAAACAAAATTACCTTATACATACATGCAAACACATACACCCTGGCTCCATTATAAAGAAAACTACTTTTAAGCATGTGTATGTGGGCATAACAATATGTCCAAATCAAAAGGGTAACTTTAGAATAACTGTATTGGAAAGGTAGTAAATAGATGTGACACATTTGCTAAAATTGGGAATTGGCATTGGGAATTAAACATTTTCAATCGTTCAATCTCAATAACAAAAAAAAAAAAATGCATACATAATTTACAACAAAGTATTATGAGTAGTAACCAATGTTTCCTTTTTTTCAACTTTTATAGATTAATGTATAACAATAGATGATTAAATGAAACATACAACTGAAGTAGAATGTTGTCTAGTAAAATTCACAAATGTAAAGGGCAGCAACAGACCAAGCAAGTACAGAAAACAAATCTGAGGTATAACAAGAAGGTATTTGATGTTCATTGAATAAATAATCTGCACTGAATTTAGTTAAGCGTGCTCACAACAGTAGAATTCAGACCTGATCAATGGCTGACTCTTTACAGTGCTAATGGTAATTGTATATAAGGATACTGCTTACATATTTAAGACATTATTGGTACTACACATACGAATCTTTCAGGTAACTAGAAAAACCCGTTCTTCAAAATACTACAACTACAGGCTGTATCATCTACTTTTATTATAACAGCTTCTCTTCTCCTCAAGCACACACACACACACACACACACACACATAGAGGGTTTCTTTCAGTTTCTGTCAACCAGATCCACTCAAGGCTTTGATCAGACTAGGGTTATAGCAGAAATTACTTGCCCAAGGTGCCACACATATTGAACCCAAAACCATGTGATTTGGAAGCAAAGTTCTTAACAACACAAGCATACCTGCACTTGTAGCCATGCCTGTGCAATGTAGCATAAATTCTAAAATTAAATCTTATATCAAATGCTCAAGGACACTTTGTAAGTAGAAATAGATTTTTAACTGGATATTGATCATGAAATTTAAAGTTTAATCAACATTTCTAGCTGGCCACAACTAAATACAATAGAACTTAAAGGAGATTATAAATGACATTTCAAATATGAAGGTATAAAACGATTATTTGAAGAGCATACAATTTGGTAGGTGTGAAATGACTTATGCCTTTTGTTGAAATGTGTATTTTCAAACATACATATTAATCTCAAAAATATTAATTTAAAAAGTGTGTGTATGGAGTCTGTTTATCTATCTATCTATCTATCTATCTATCTATCTATCTATCTATCTATCTATATATATATATATATATATATATGTATATGTATATATACACACACACACACACATACATACATACATACAGAATAATAAATGGAATGGAGAAAGATCAAATCAGGCAAACTACAATGAACATATATGTATACGGATTTGATTAAGATAAAAATTGCCCCCAAAACATATATTGATATATTAAAAATACATATAAAAATATATATGGACATATAAATATATGAATATATAAACATAGTAATAATATAATGAAGTATTCGATTACAGATAAAAATGTTTTTAAAAAAAAAAGAATTAAAAATATAGTGAAGAGAAAATAATAGACATCAAAAAAAGTTTTAGGTTACATATTAAAAGAAAATATTCCTTCGACCGTTTCAAGGGTTCAATCCTCCGAGTAAAAAATAAATCTTAAAATTCATTTTCCGAGAATGTCTCCTTCATTGGGGAAAAAGTGATGTTTATGGTAGAAATGCATTATATTATTACTATGTTTGTATATTCATATATTTATATGTCCATATATATTTTTAATATTCATATATTTTTATATGTATTTTTATATGTATTTTTGATATATCAATATAAGTTTTTTGGACAATTTTTATCTTAATTAAATCTGTATACATATGTGTTTCTTTACCAGGCTTATTTTAAGACCAAAGGCTGTACATGAAACAACAAAACAGCCCATAAGATGTTGTATATCATCAACAGTGTGAGCCATGAGGTCAACATCACCGGCATAAAAGAATTTCCTGATCAAAGTTTCAAATGTTTCCAACTTGAAGTTGAACCTTCTCAAGTTGAAGACTCTTTTAGTAGTTCTGAACTGCAAGAAGACATCCTTGTCACAGTTGTGGAATGCACATGTAAGCAGAGCAGCACTGAGTATAAAAAAAAAGTGTGAGAGCAAGAATTTCACCTTGCTTTACTCCACTGTCAATCAGAATTTAATCAAAGAATTTTCTGTTAAAAACAACCCAAGTTTTCATGTCTTGTTGCAACTGCTTAAACATACTGACAAATAGAGGTGGGAACCAAACATTTCCAAGGGTTGTCTGCAATGTATTTCTGTTGTCTGTTTCAAAAACTTTTGTTAAATCAACAAAGACTTGATATAAAGGCCCCTGCAGCTCAGTGCATCTTTCTTGTCTAGAAGAGAATATCATGTCCACTTTTCCTCTATCCGATCTAAAGCCCCTCATCATATCTGCTTATATGTGTTGGACAGGGCTTGTGCATATGGGAAATAATGGGATTCCAAAGCAGCTATTCAATGGTGAGCTGTGTACTGAAAAGCATCCTCAGCACAAACCAAAACAAAGGTACAAAGGCCGCATAAGAGGCAACCTGAATGAGTTGAAAATCTGTGTAAAGAACAGGGAAGAATTAGCTGTGGGAAGAGTCGAGTGGAGGAAGTGTATAAGGGAAGGTTGTAAAACTTTTAAAGAGGATTGCATTGAGCATGAAATTCTAAAGCACTTGCGTCAAAATGGCTCTTACCAGAACCTCAGGGAGAACATAAAGTTTGGGAGGTGTGAAACATTTGGTCATGTACTCCTTTCTAAGGCTGTGTATGTCAACAATATGACATCCCATGAAAGATCAAATGTATGCAATGTCCTTCCTCCAAGGCCAGGTGATTCAACATGCATAGTATATAAAACAGTTTGCGAGATTGATTTCAGGACTGAAGAGAGATATGGTAATTCACAGGCATCATATCTCACAAAGTGATCAGATCAATCCAGTGGAAGTTACAACTTTCATTTGTCACCTGTGTTTCAAACTATGCAGATCTGCAATGGGACTGAATAGTTATCTAAGAGGTCATAAATGGAATGTCAGAAATGTCATTGACAACAACAAAGCACAGAGAGATGACAATCATCTGTGAAGATTAAACAATCACTATATTATAATATATATATATAAAATCATATATATGAATTTTATATAATATATATGTATACATATATATATCTCCACACACATACATGAAATTAAATAAATAACAAAGGTATATAAACTTATGCAATGAACTATAGCTGTTTCTGCCATAAGATGTAGTGCACTCAGAGCGGAGTACTTGTGCACCACTTTATAGCTTCCTTGGAGCTTCTAAAATGACGTGCGTATACATATACATATATACAAGGGGATGCTGAAAAGTTCCTGCCTTTTGGGTGAAAAAAAAAAAATTCAGAAGGATCAATTAATTAAGATTTTATTCAACATATCCCCTTCTCAGATTCATACACTTGCAGCAGTCCTTCAGTTTCTGTAAGCTCTGTAAAACAACTCAGAAGGTTGGGCCTTCAACCAGATCTTTTGTAATACCCTTAAAGCCCGGAACTTTTCAGCACCCCTCGTACATACTTGTATGTTACCACACACACACACACATACATATACACACACACACGCATACATACACACACACACACACACACACACATACATACACACACACACACACACATATATATATCAGGCTGAGTAAAAAAAAAGCAACGTTTTGAAACATGAAATTCATCACAATATATTTCAACAATGTGGGAATTTTATTCATCAAAGTAAGTACCATTACAATCAACACATTTTTGCCAACGAGTTGTTTATTCTGGTAACATAAAAATCTGGAGTTCTGGAGCTGATGAATGCACTTTCAGCATCAGTTTGATTTTTGAATCCCTTCTCTCACAGGAAACCATCAAGTGGTAGTCAGTAGGAGTAATAAGCTGGGTGAGGAAGAACCTTGTAGCCAAGTTCCCTCAACTTCTGGAGCATCATTAGTGATGAGTGTGGTCAAAGTATTGTCATGAAGAATGATTAGCCCTCTTCTGTTGACTAGTATGGGATGGAGGAGTAGCAGTTTTTCCTTCATGTTGGGAATTTCATGGCAATATGTTTCTGCAGTAATGATTTTTCTGGGTTTTAAGAAGTTATAGTGGATGAGTCCAGCAGTACACCACCAAACAGTCACCATAACCTTAATTTTGAAGAGCTTGGGATTAGGGAAGGTTTTCGGTGCTTCATTTTGGTCTAACCACTGGGAAGGACGTTTTTTATTATTGTACCGAATCCACTTTTCATCGCAAGTTACAATATGGTCAAGAAATGGATCAGTCTGATTATAGAGAAGAAGCGACGAGCAAATTTTTAATTTTCTAATTTTCATTCAAATCATGTAGTACCCATTTGTCGAGCTTTTCTGATTTTCTGATTGCATGCAAATAGTTGCAGGCAGTTTTCTGGCTAACTTGAAGTTCTTTTGCCAGTTCTCGAGTGGTTTCATGTGAAGCTTTCTCAATGACAGTCTTTAATTGATCGTCATCGATGACAGATGGGCGTCCACTACACTCACGATCTTCAAGGCTCAGGCCTCCACTGCAAAATTGTTTAAACCATTTTCCAGCTGACCACTCACTGGTCATTTCCTCACCAAACGTTTCATTGATATCACGAGCAGTTTCAGTTGCTTTACGTCCTTTTTTGAAGTTGAATATAGCAAAATTGCTCGAATATTGCCCTTTGACAGTTTCATTTCAGATGATTGTAACAACGGTGAAAAAAAGATCAATGTTAATTTATTGATGCATTTGGACAAGTCTATGCCTGTATTACCAGACAATGGCAAAAAAATTTTTTAGAAAATTCAAAACTCTGCAACACTCTGGTACAAATTCTTCATGGTTCAAAACATTGTTTACTTTTTACTCAACCTGATACATACACACACACAGACAGACACACACACACACGTGTATGTATATACATATGTTCTATGTGTGTGTACATACTTGTATATGCACACAAACTGTGGAAGAATTATTAGCAGCCTTTGTTTTGTTAACTGAAAAGCCTAATAGTGTGTACCTTCTATAAATTTAACTGTGTTTATCTTATGAAATTTATGATTTATATGGAATTAATCTAAAGACTGTGGCAATGGATTAATTCCAGATAAAATAGAAAAGTTGCCAAACATTAGATATGTCATTTATCCTGAGTCATATGTTTAAAGTTGGGTGACGATACATGGATAAATAGAGAACTTATGAAAGGACATCTAAAAAATAGTTATTGAGAACAAGTGCAAATTATATGTGGTAATTGAATTTGAAAAGCATATATCTGCTACTGGCACTTAACTGTTAATTATCTTTCTTCTATTGCATTGTCTTATTTTCTAGTTGAAAGATATTGGCAAGACTTGTTTTACTACTTCTATATTGCTACTCTATAAATATGAAGTGCAACTATCTTGATATGAAATATTTCACCTTTCTTCAGTTTTATTATTTGATTAACTATTCTATCAAATCATCATACTGTCTTATTACTCAATACACATGTGTTTTAATGCTCAGTTTGGTCTATGACCTGCAGCTATTCTCATCAATCGTTTATCAATTCATCTAAGTACTATTAATACTATTTAGAAAATGGTCTTTCCATAAATATCTTTCAGTTGATCTCTGCTTTTATTAATTTCACAATAAACCAGCTTACCAGTAACTTAATGAAGTAGAGAATCATTTCTTTTGTCAGTTTCTTCTGGAGTTTACAACCTAGTGTGCTTGCATGTTTATTTAATAGAGGCAGCTAACCTATAAAACTAAGTTCTAATGAATAAGACTAGCCACATCCTAGTTTGAAATTCCAGCCTGATCCAAGCATATATAGGATATACACACATGTTCATATGTCTATATTTAAGTGTGTGCATGTATATGGTGTAGAAATATGACATAAGATGATCAGAGAATAAGATATGTAGATAAAAATGCAAATACAAGAGGTTGTTCATTAAATATAGCCAAAACTATTCATAATTCTTGAGAATTACATAACCTTAGTTATATGAAATAATTTAAAAATTCCTTTTATCTGTTATCTCCTTGTTTCTTTATATTTCTTATGTATTTCTTGTATGCATACAACACAAAAGTTTCTTTCATGTAGTGAGGCTATACTAATTAGCTGCATCATAAGATTCAGATGCAGACAATAATGATGGATTGTACTTAGTTTTATTATTTTTATTTATTTATTTATTTATTTTTAAAATAGAATATTTACTTGGATTCTATAATTTGAGAATTACTAATTCCCAACTGAAACATTAAACAAGAATATTAAAGAGGAAATAATTTCTAGGCAGTTAATAAAAAAGACAAATAATTAGTGTCATCTATAAGAACATTGGTTAATTTGTTTCTTGACGCTCTTATGGATTTCAGTTATTAATTTATGCATACATATCTTTTTAGTGTTCACATTTATTGATTTATTTTTATTGCATTTTAATTTTGCTTTATTTCCATGACGGAAATCAATGTTTGCAATTAAATATAAAAATAGATTTCAAGAAAAGATTTTTAACACAATAGAAGTATGAGAATCTAAAGAATTCGTGAGAATTGCTAATTCAGTAAAAACAAAAGAAAAAAAAAAGCATTACTCGTTAAAAACACAGATGTCAAAATCATAAAATGATTTACAGTGATGTCAACAACTAAATGATAAGCAGGCACTCACCAACAGAAGAAGAAGAAGAAGAAGAAGAAGAAGAAGAAGAAGAAGAAGAAGAAGAAGAAGAAATGAAGTGTAAAATGGAAGCCATAACAACTCAAGAGGTGATTACTGGTCATTTTTTCAGTTAAGCAAAACATGTCAGAATAAAAAAAGTAGCAGTTGGTAAAATAAAATAAGTATGATTGCAAAACATAATAACACACATACATGCATGCATACACACACATGCACACACACGCACACTCTCTCTCTCTCTCTCTCTCTCTGTCACACACACACATACGAGCAAGGGAGAAAAAGAAATATCCAGGTAAAATGCTAGCTTGCAAATAAGAAATATTGCAAAGGAAAATACAGAAGATTTCATGTTAGATGCTCAAAATACATAAAGTAAAATAATAGTTAAATTTTCTTTTCTACTTCTTACTGTTTTCAATTAGTAAAGATTTGTTTATTTTCATTTTATATTTTCTTCTTCCATCTAATAATTTAACTATTGTTTCATTTCTTGCTCTTATGTCTTGCATTTTTATTCCGCAATATATGTGGTAATAAATTTTGCCAATAATAAAGAAACAAGTGAGATGAATAATTTGCAGTAGACAAATTAAATTAAGCCCTAATCTTCTCTCCAGAAAATAAAGACTAAATAAAGGTGATAATGGTTCTGTTGATGGAACACGGTACTGTGTCACCATCTCTGACCAAGACTATATAATTAAAGTTGAACTGATGGAGCATATTCAATTCATCATTATTCAGAATGATAATTTTTTTTCTCAACTGTTAAAGCTAGTACTTTTGAACAATTATAAAAAAAAACAAAAACAAAAGAATATTATTTCTAATTTGACTTTCTGAAACATATGTAGTAAAATATTATAGACTCTAATATTTGTACTACAAATTCTTATTTTTATTAGTCACTTTCATTATAGCTTTGAAAAAAATAACTGTTAAAATCTAACTGCACTCTTCAAAACTCACACTAAGAATAAGCACAAGGTAAAATTACTACCTGCTTTTATAGCAAATTGATGCAGGTAGCTTATCCCATCCCTTCCGACTTTTAGTTCATGCAATTGAAAAAACTGCATTATTTATGGGATGACCCAATACTAATAGATGAGTCAATAAAACATTTAGAAATGTCCCAAAGTGCTTTCTCTAGATAAATTTCTTGATCCTGATAGAAACTAGAAACTTTGACAAAATGCTGTTAGTCTAGTATAAAAATCATAAAATATCATAAAATATTATGACTGCGTGAACTTGGATGAAATTTTCTGACATGGTATAATGCTCATTGTTGCGCATCATTAATATTGGTTTTACCTGTTGTCATACCCTTTCCGTGCCACATAGGTTGAATATAATAAAGTTGATTAAAAGTAAGTGTTTTCACATAACAGTATCATCATTATTTAATGTCTGTTTTTTTTTTCATGCTGACAAGAGATGAATGTTTTGAGATAAACTGATTCAGCCAGCTTTAGTATGATATTTACAGCTGGATCATATTCCTAATGCCAACCATTTTACAGAGCGTACTGGGATCATTTTTTTCACAGCACCTGTACTAACAAGGTCATCAAACACTCACAAGATAAGATCTCTCAACTGAGTGGGGTATAGTAGTGATGAAAGTGAGAATATGAGAGTGGGACAAGAATATATCACTCCCAGTTGGAAAGAGTGATATGGTGAAAGTGTAACCTCAAGGTACAAGGCGAATGAGAGAGTCCTTAATAATCAAATAATAATAGGAAGAAAAAAAGACCCTCTTCAGCCATGAATGACCATGTAAAAAGTAATTTTCAAAATATAGTTTTTCTCTATGAGAACACTTCATGAAATGATTATCCATCAGTGAATGCCACTAATATTTATAACTTTTACGAAAAACAAGTCTCAACAGATTCAAACTCATAATCAAAACTTTCTGAATAACCTGATATGTAATTATTTTATTTCGTATTATTTCATCTGTTGTCAACAATGACCAAGAACATCACATGGAAGAAGATGGGGCTCGGTGTGTTCAGCTGTGGCTCATCAGTTTGATGTATGCTTGGAAGGCTCTGCCACAGGTCAAGTATAAGGGGTCTTCTGAGTCTGAAGGCAAGGAGGTGACTCTGGATTTGCACAGTTCACATTTTTCTTAGGGTTCTTGCAATCCTGATCTGTTCATAGGACATGTCTTTGATTGTAATTAAAATATTATCATGCTGTTAAGTGGTTGGCATTAGGAAGGACATCCAGTCACAGAAACCATGGTAAACAAAAAAACTGGAGCATGATGTGACCTTTGGGACTACTGGATCTTGTCAAACCATCTAACCAGTGCCAGCATGGAACACGGACATTAGATAATGATGATGATATAATATATACATCTATGCATGCATGTATGTATGTATGTATGTATGTATGAATGTATGTATGTATGTAAGTACGTATATATGTTATCTTCCCTTTTTCTTAGCTCTCCTGTGTGATCCTTTTGTCCGGCATTCACCATGATAGATCGCTGACCACTACATTTATTTTTTTCTCTCCTTGTTTCTTTCTGTGTTCCTTTCAGTTGAAGAGCGTAGGTTCGAAACGTCAAAGACTTTCTCTATTCCCAAGTGTTAAACTAATACATCCATTTGTTGTTTACACCACCTGTCTTCGTCTGTTGTTTTTGTCGTAAATTCTCCGATATATATATATAGTCACACATATCTATCTTTTTACCTATTTATCTATCTATATGAGAATGTGATAGACAAGGCTGAGAGAAAGAGGGGTGAGGCAGAAGACAAATAGATAGGAAGATAGAGAGAGGGAAATGTAAGAAGACAGAATGAAATGAATATGAGATAGAACAAACAAAAATAAATTATATTGACATTTTTGGGCTGTTACATAAATACTGTAACTGATTTTGCAAACAAACATTCAGAAAAGTAAGTATGTATGCCTATGCATGTGTGTATGTGCCTATGTGCATGTGTTAGGGTTTATAATTGTTGTCATTTTTTTCTAATTATTGTGTGTGTGTGCAAAATATATGCATGTAACATGTATATAAACATATAGAAAGACATGGTATAAATATCTTTTTATCTATATAGAGAAAATGTGATAGAGAGAAAGGTTCAAGAGAGTGAGAGAGGTAGAGAGAGAGAGAGAGAATAGAAAGAGAGCAATAAAGAGAAAACTGTGTAAGAAGAGTGACAGAGATGTCTGAGAGTGAAATGAATTGAATTCATAATTTTGACTGTTATGTAACTCTACAGCTGATTTTAGAGAACTGAGTGTGTGTACACACATGCATGTTTCTAGGCTTCTCTGTGTGATAGTTTTTATGAATGTCATGTATTTTGTATCAGTGTTGTATATATATATCTGCTTATTTTCATATCTATATGCATGTTCTTTTCATTTGTGTGTGACTTAGTTATGCATCTAATACAGAGAGACAACAGGGTAACACCGTGAGTAGGAGAGGTTGGAAATGTGAAAGGTGAAAAGTGGGGAGTAAAGTACAGTGTTGGAAAGAAACAGGGGGTACTAAGGTAAGAGAAGTTAAGTTAGTATGGGTGTGGAGATGTGTTAATGCACTTGTGAACATGATAACAAGAGAGGAGGAATGGACAAGCAGAAGAAAGTGACAATTGAGAAATTAGCAAGCAGTGATGGAGAAACAAAAATCTAAAAATGAAAAATGACAAAACTGAGAAAAGATGAAAGATGATGAAAAATTGAAAAAAATGAAAAAAAAAAGATTATGAGAAGCCGAGACAGTGTGAAAAGGTGAGGTTTTAATAAATTACATGAACTGTGAGGAGACCTTTGGAAATCCTCGTTTAAAATTCCAGTGCTGTTGTATCTTTGGGTTGCATGCCTGTGTGTGTTTTCATATCTTTGCAGGTGACTGTATGTCCTCTTTTGACTACTTTATCATCGGAAATAACAAAAACTTTTCTATAATGTATGGGTATAACAAAATTCACTCTTCTGTTTTGAGGCTTACAAGGGCCAGATTTAAGGGAAAATCTCTATGTATAAGGGCTTATATCAAAATATAAAGATAATATATTAAAACAAACACACATACAAATAAATATGGTTTCACACATCATATTTGCTTGCAAGTCACTTAAAGCAATAAACAAATCTACCATGTCTTTCACTCTACCTACCTTTCGTCAAAGCTAAACTGGGTACTAAACCAGATGTAACATATTCTGATAATTATTCCACTCTGCTCATAAACAACCATTGCATAGCAGAATGAGGAACATAATATGAAACAAGATTACAATCTGGAAACCTGGAAGTGCATATTAAAGCTTTAAATAGTGAAAGAAAAGTGAATCTGACAAGTGTTTTTATCAGTTTGCAGTGCAATATCTGACAAGTTAAATTGGAGTACACCATGAGGGTTTCTGTTTGCAGGTAAAAGAGAGAGAGAGAGAGATGCCAGAAACTCACAATTTGTTTCCTGTGCTAACACAAAGTGGAAAGTATTCAAACTCAAGAAATGAATATTATAAGCCAATGAAAATTCACGCAGTATAAATTCCTTCTTAGTAGTAGCACTCATATTGTATGTAGGTAGAGTTGGAGGCAAATGGCAATATCTGAGATGATAATAAAAATGCTGGAAGGAATAAGGAATATAATAGTGGTGTTGCAAATGACAGTGCCAGTGTTAAATCATGCAAGGAATGATTACTGCAATGACTAAGTATAAAAACTAAAATTTAAAAGGCTACTTATATTGCTAGGTAATGATATGGGTATCGCAGTACCACCAATTCCAACTATATTTTTTAGAAGTTTGGAATTAAAATAATACAGTTTACCTATGGAACGGGAGAACAACACATTTAAAACATTTGTTTTCAACAGCAACATGTGACAACAACAACAACAAAAGTAACAAGAAAACAAGTACATTTTTTTCTCATTAAAATATTTGTAAATATTTCAATTTTATAAATGTGCTTATTTGGAGGAAAATTTATTGACCTGATATATTTGTATATATGCATTCAATGTGTGTGTGTGTGTGTGTGTGTGTGTGTGCACGCATACACATACATGAGTCTGTGCATGCTTGCACGTCTTTTTGTGCATGTGTGATGGGAGGAAGATAGTTTGACTAGAGATCAATACACAATAAGTCAAACAGTTGTCTACACAAAATGATGGCATCAGAGGAGAAATATGTAAAGAGCTAAAGAATTAACATTTCAATTAGGTTGTAGCATCAAAAACACATAATTATTAACTGAAATGGAAACATTAGTTTTGTTGTTATTTTCTTTTCCATAAATTCATCCAATAAAAAAAATAATAATATAGTAACTATGTCTCTGGCATTCCAACATCCATACAAGGAGAAGATACAATATTCTAATGAATGAAAAGTCAACTAGCAAGAAATAATTTATATTTCACACATACACATATCTATAAATATATGTAGAAACAGATACATCTAACATGCATATATGCACATACACACACCCACATACACATGTGTATGTGTGTGCTTATGTATGCATGTATGTATGTAGTACATGTAGTTTATGTCTGTTTTTTCATATTTATATAGGTTTAGTGCTATAAGAATAAAGCGGTTTGTTTTTTTACTGACAGAATACTGGAGTTACTAAAAAAACCTGTAGAATCCAAGTGAAATTCTGAAGTATGATGATATTAGGCACTGTGATTAAAGAATAAAGCAAAATACAAGGCATCAAGTGACTGAAATGTATGGATATACCCTAAAAACATATTAATAACAAACAAAATTATTTTTATAAACAATAACTGTAGCCAACCAAAATATCATGACTATGGATCCTTCACAAACCAGTCAGAGAAAATCTGTATGGACCAGTATTCCATCTTTGATACGCTCTTAAAATTCAATGAAATTAATACATTTTTGAAGTAACTGGTGACTGGAAATGAAATATAGATTATCTATGATAATATAGAGCAGAAATAGGGTTTGTATGAGAATCTAAAAACAAAAGTTACCAAAGTGAAATATTCATGCCAGTAAAGTTATATTTTATGTCTAGTAGGATTTCAAAAGTATTATATATTTTGAGCTATTCTCACACAGTCTGACCAATAATTCTGCTATGTACTGCAGCTAACTGGAGAAATTAACTAAAAAATTTCACCAAATGAGATCAGAACTAGCCAACAGGGAAGACAGCAGAACTCATTGTCTTTGGTTACTCTCTCAATATGGCTCTGACTTTCATTTAAGTCCCCACAAAATTCTTTAAATGAAATATCATTTAATGATGTAGATGCTTTCAAATCCTACCTGGATAACTTTCCCTCCAAGACAGCCTATTTCTACGTGAATAGAATTTTGAAACTGCCAAATAGATCCTTTAAAAAAAATATAGCATACTTTAAAGAATAAACATTATTGTAATACAAATAAATTTGCTTTATTTCCATTCTTCAAACATATTCAGAATTTTTCGAATGACCCAATATGTACATACACCTACTCATAAAAATATATATTCATGCATGTAGTCTGTAGAAACACACACAAACACACACACACACATTAGACACATCATATATACATGTACATACGAAAAATTCTCATTAGTATCTATAATCAATAAAAAGTAAAAGTAAAAAATATTAAAATAGCTAAAACAAGGAGGATAATCTGAAGGAAGTGAAATCTCACATCTTTTCTTCTTTTATTTTTTTTTCAAATTCAAAAAGAAGAGAAATGCTGAAGTCTAGCGCTTTCATGCCATAGGGATTTTTCAAAACAGGTAACTTCAGTTTTGTCCTGTTTGGTCACATTAGTATGAGATCCTTTAGACAGAGTTGTTTACTTTTCACTTTTTTTTATAAAATGTTTCTCTAATCCTAAACAATAGGTTGGATCATCTCCTATACATTGATAGAAGTGAAAAATCTTTTATTTTTGTTCTTCCACAAATTTTTAAGTGTTTGCTCAGAAAATTTTTCTTAGATTTGGATGGCATATTTTTTGTTTATGTTTCCTAGTCCATTCACACAGGGAGTTTCCAGTCTGGCCAATATAATTTTCTTCGCTATTGGGACAGGTGATACAATAATATTTGATTCTCTATTTTACAGTTCATATCCATTTTAAAAATTTATTTCAGAACTAGTTTCCAATGGTTGCAATTGCAAGTACCGCATCTGTTATCTCCACAGGTTTTCACAGGAAATTCAGAATTATTTTTGCTGAAACGAACATTGCCTTGCTGAGAAGTTTCTTCAGGTTCTTAGGTTAATGCCGGCTGTTAAAGATTGGGTTTCGATGATTAAGTCTTTCATTTGTGCACTTTGCAAAAGGATTGCGATTTGTTTTTATGGAGGTGAATAAATTTGATACTCCTGGATCATGAATATTGATAGATAGAATTACATTTTCCACTATATGTTTTGCTTTGGTGTTCTAGGTTGAGATATATCCAGTCTCATTAACTTTTAAATACAGTTGTCTGTTAATTTTTAAGAGATGTTTTTCTGTTGCATGAGAAAGCCTTTCAGTTCATACAGTCAAATTCTATTTCTATAAAGGCGTCATAGTATTGAATGGTTAATGAGCTGACTTTGTTCAAGCTGGAGAGATGCCTGGCTCCACTTTGTTTGTTTTGACATGGTTTCCATGGCTGAATGCCCTTCCTAATGCTAACATGTTTACAGAGTGTACTGGCATTAGAATGAGCATTTTCACATGGCACTGGTGATTTTATGTGACACCAGTATAGACACTTTTATATAGCACTAGCAACCATTGCCCCTGAATAGAATGTCAGTTTGTTTATTGCAGGGTTAGCCATTTACAGTGGATAACTCTGAAGGTGAGTGGCATAACGCTTAGTGTGTTGCATTCATGATCACAAGATAGAGGTTTCTATTCCCAGGCAGGCAGTGCGTTGTGTTCTTGAGCAAACACTGCTCCAGGCCACTCAGGTATATACATACACAGACGTATATATATATTACATACAAATATACACAAACACATATATCATCATCATCATCATCATCATCATCAGTTAATGTCCATGTTCCATGATGGCATGAGTTCAATGGTTTGACAGGATCTGAAGAATCAAAGAACTGCATCATGCTCCAATGTCTGCTTTGGTGGTACATGGACGGGATGCCGAAGGCACTTTTGCAGAAAGACAAGAAGCCAAAGCCAGGAAGCTGAACGGACACAAGGCCAAATGGTTAAGATGCCGAAAAAAAAAAAAACGAAAATTAAATTTTAATCTCATTAAATCTTATGTGCCAAACTGGTGAATTGGTCATTAAACTATGTAAGTAGGAATATTTTTTTTTATTATTGTGTCTGGTCAGCTTTATGTCCATTCAGCATTGTGTCCGTTCGCCTTCTTGTTCTTCAGCAAAAGTGCATTCGGCATCCTGTCCAGGCATGGTTTCTACAGCTGGATAATCTTCCTAATGCCAACCATATTACAGTATATACTGGGTGCTTTTTTGTACAACTTGCACTACTGTGGTTGTCATGTTGCTTGCAGACCTACAAACCCAGGGGAAATAGAGGATCAGCTTCATGCTAAGAGACAAGGGGTTAAATTGACAGAAGGGTGGTGGGGGAAGATCTTGTAAAGGATCTGCATGGCTACTCACATTTAATAGAAGGGGAAAGAGAGAAAAGAGAATAAGCAGTAACAGCTGCAAAGAGATAGATAATGATGTGCCCCGGAGGATTCACAGGGCACAAAGTGAATTGAAATGGGTGGGTGATTTGCAAGATTTTGGGTGTAGCAGAAGATGAGGCAATGGGGAGACAAACTATAAAATTTGGGTAGAGCTGAAGGGTAGATGAACAATGAGCTGTAAGATGGAGATTGTAGAGGGATGCAGAAGAGAGTGGGGCAGGGAATGCAAGTGACACACACACACACACACGTGAATACAAATACATATAAATAATTTTATGTATATACACATATATGTACCTACATTTTTTTTTTAATCTTTTATCACTTACTTGTTTCAGCTAGTATGCTGTGGCCATACTGGGGCACTATTATTGGTGTTGTTACCTCTTTACACATCCACCTTCTTCAGCTGGTATTTAGTGAATGCGGGAGCTCAAAGTTGTTGCTCACATTTGTGTTTCTTACCATGACATGGACTCAACAGGAATTCAAGATGGCAGAACATTCAGTTGTGTTTTGAAGATGTCAATATCCGCACCATATAGGTCTTTTAAGTCTTCCAATGGAATATTGAAAAGCTATGGGCCTTTGAACACTAAGCTATTGTAGTATCTGGTCCTAAATTTGAATGGTGAGAATGGAATCTTTGACACTATACAGTGGCCCCTTGTTTGATGCAGCTCCTCCCAGCATATTCCAGATATATTACTGCATATTTTCCTAACTTCACTCTTAGGAGTAGAGTCTTAACTTTTACAGCCTTTCTCAGTATCTGATCTGTTGCACTGAGGTATTCTTTTTTTGTGTAGCAGCATTAAATTGCTTGAAGTTCCACCATTAATTTTGTACAATATGGTGACCACAATTGGAAGAAATAATCTATATAGCTTAGGATAAATGTTCTCCTACATGCATTCATTTAAATATTCAAATATGTGTATACATGTACATAAATATGTGCACATTTTTGTGTGTAGATATTTGTAAATACCAAAACTTTTGCAGGTGAAGAATGAACTATGCAACAGACATTCATGACTAGTGTCAACAGAGTCAGAGGTAGGAAGAGACAGAAATAAAAGATAATATAGAAACTAAAAAATCCTGCAAATGGAAACAGATTTAAAGAAATTCTAACTTATTCATGTGACTGTAAGGAGAAAAATTTATATAGCTGTAGTATAGAATAATACAATTCACGGTGCAGCTAAGGCTAAGAGAGAGGCTTCAAAAACACCGAAGGCAGTAGTAGGGAATATTACCAAATGGTTAGAAGAGATAAAATGGCTGGAAGAGATAGAATGGTTAGAAGAGATTGGATGAGATAGAAATGAAGAGATTTGCACATTTCCAGCAACATAAGGATCAGAGGCATGATGTGTTCAGATTTTGAGACAGTGTGTGAAAGAGAATGAGATGTCATTGCTGGGAAGTATATTCAGAATTATGAAGGCATACTCACTATCAACAAGAAAGTAGCATGAAAAAGCAGTTATGAAAGACTGCTGAATGAGGAAAACGCATGGGATAAAGGGGTATTAGCTCTACAGGGAGGCCAGCAATTTATGTAGATAACAATGTTGCGGAGAGAGCAAAAGCTGGAAGTTTCTCAGGAATAGTTGCAGAAATACTCAAAATATCAGGTGAAGTAGGATACACGATTACCATCCAGATAGTTAATCAAGCCATACAAAGTGTAATACTCCATGACTGACATAGCCGTATCATCATAAACTACTACAAAGACTAAGGAGATGCCTACTAGAGAGGAAATTATAGACGAGTCAAAGTAATGGATCAGGCTACGATGGTCACAGAGAAAGTTATAGCCCACTTAATCCATGACAGAGCAAACCTAGATGAGATGCAGTTTAGCTTTGTGCCTGGAATAGGTACCATGGATGCAAATTCCACTCACAAATATTTCCCCCACCCAAGGCTTCAGTAGAAGACACTTGCCCAAGGTACACAGCTAGATTAAATCTGAAACGACATGGCTAAAAAGCAAACTTCTTAAGCACACTGCTACACCTATGTCTTATCTGTCTACCTCTGTGTTTATGTATGCACGTATGTATGAATGTATGTATATACATATACACATGTGCATGTAAAGAGAAAAGTTTTTATAATGCTATCAAAACGTCACAAAATCTATTTCAATTTTCCTTGTCTATTTTCATTGAACATCATAATGAGGATGGTATAAATCACTTGCACACACAAGTCAAACACAAAAAATATCATTATCTGTACATTCCCTTCTTTTTCTCTTGCTTAATTACAAACCAAAAATAAACCTAATGGGAAATTATTTATGCTTATAAAATGTCTGAATAATGTTTTTGTATGTATTGTTACATGTGAGTTTTCTCCCTTCCTACGTCGTATTTGCCAAGCTTACACATTATACACACGAATTATCCACATACATGATGTTATATGACTCTTAAATCCCCCATGAGAATATAAGTGACATAGTAAGAGTACTTTTCTAAAATTATTAAGAAAAAAAAAAACACATCAAGAGAATATTATGCAGAAAATCCTTTTGGTCTATGTTTGACATAAATATGTTCGTAAAAGATTAATATTCTTTATATAGGGAGATAACTCTGATGGTACAAGCTGTAAGAAGCTTCTTGTATACAGGGATTCAGCAGGAAAGACAACTCTGCACAGAACACGCTATCAGAAGATTTTAAGAGAAGACAACTCTAATCTATCGGAGAAACACGTTCTGAAGACTCAGTGCTACACCACTGGTTTAACTTGATAGTTCAGTAGCTGAATTCCCACTAAAAGATTTGTTAAAGCATTACACTTAACCTCTACCGATATGCCGCAATGATAAAACTTCAACCTTCATTTCTGAGGAAAGAAAGAAGAGTACAAAACAAGGATTATCATTTCAGTTTTCATAACAATCTTAATCAGTTATTGTTAGGATGTCAAACATCCGCTGGAGTTTAACCCAGTATATTCATATGTATTATATTGACTCTAAATGTATAAAAAAAAAATTGTTAACAGTTCGAACCTTTTCAATTAAATGCTACAAAGCACTAGATGCCCTATGAACATGTAACAAATAAAAGTATTTCAATAAGAACTGAGTGGATAAGAATGAAGATTGAAGGCTTTATAACAAAGAAAATATGGGAGCTGATAGCATTCATAATGTTCTTCAAAATATTAGCAATAAGAAAAAAAGGCAAAAAATTCAAAACAGAGAAATTTGTATGAAATCCACAACTTAAAAACTTCAAGGGAGAATGGAGATTAGTTCTAAATAAGATTCCATGCACAAGATTGATACTATCTAATTCTCCACAAACACAACTGCAATGAAGATGAGAGCTTAGGAATGAAAACTTCTCACAAAAGCCGGTATACAAAGTAAATATGTCTAAATCAGTGTTTATACAGAAACATAAATATTACCATTGCAATGACTGTCACCTGAGTGAGAAGGTGGCTTTATTCCAGATGTTGAGAGACTAAAGCATCAAAGAGGGACATGCATAGGTGTGTTACTATTGAAGTGATAATGACTACCTTACATTGCATAGCAGTAGATGGGAATAACTAGAAAGAAGATATTTGTGATGAGCATACTCTCAAATTATAAGTAGATAAGTAGTGACAGATGTTTTGAGAGTGACTAGAGGTGAATGTGGTGAATATTGTACAAGGGTAAAGGTGTGGTCAATGGTTAATTTCAGTAGGGAGGAGAATGTAATATGTGGCAGTACAGGAAGGTTGGATAGCAGCAGAATAATAAACCTGTAGACATATCAGAAAATAGGGAGATTATGTACAGGTTGGGATAGTGTAGGAAGACAGGGAGAAAGATGGGTGCCAAAGGTATGTAGGAGTGAGGTACGAAAATAGCAGGTATGATGGAGTGATGGTAGATATGAGAGGCTGCTAAAGATGAGAGGTATGACAGTCCAAAAATGTAAGGCACACAAAGGGATGATGAGTGGAAAGGGATGTATATGGAAGTGATTCCAGGGAGATATGGAGATAACTGGTAACACAAATGGGATGAAATAAATGCTGATTCTTCTGTTACATGATTACAGCAGCTGAATAGTACCATTAAGTGTGATGGAAGCATGGGCATTAGGAAAATGTAAAGTGGGAAAAGCTTGACCAGGACAGGGCCCAGTGAGTGTATGGACATAAACATCTAAGGCCTCAATTACATGGTGAGGGACATGTCTTATCGAGCACAGCAAAGTGCCAATCATTTCAGTCCTTTGTCATTTCCACTATGAGGTTCAACATGTCTTAGTATATGTACATTTCATATATATTAGGCTGAAAGGTTCATAGACTACCTATGAAGGAGTAATGCTTGAGATGTGAAATCTTGTATGCATTAATTTCAAATCTTCTTATTAATAACTGCATTGCTTCTTTCCGAGTAAACTGCCATCTGACTTTTCAGGGAAGACTTTGTAAGCAACAAGTAACAATTCTCTTGAAAATGGACAAAATTTGGCTTCGTGGTGTTATTAAGAACCTGCAGAAAAATGGCTTAGCCTCCTTCCCCAATGACATTCATACTGATATAGTTACTATATTGGGGTATGATACTCCAGCTTCATCAGCAGTGCAAAAGTGGGCAGCTGAATTTAGGAAGGGATGAGAGAGTCTTGAAAATGATCCAAAGTTTGGACGTCCAACAACTGCCACCACATATTCATCAAATGCTGATGGATGACAGGCAATTGACTTTAAGTCAAATAGCCAATGCTATTAGCATGTCCCATGACAGAGTAGAAAATATTGTACACAATGAACTTAACATGAGGAAGGTTTCTGCTTGGTGGAGGCTATGTCTTCTGACACTTGATCAAAGCACAACAGGCTGATCACATCACAGGAAAATCTGGCACTGCTTCAGGCAGATTCAGCTGATTTCCTTGAGAATTTCCTAACCCAGGGTGAGTGTTCATCACTTTGAATCAGAAATAGAGATAATCCTGCAGCAGAAACACCCCTCCTCACTGCTCCAAAGAAGGTCAAGGTCGTTTCATTTGCAGTGAAGGTGTTGACCTCAGTGCTTTTGAATGCAAAAGGCATTGTATTTAATATCTTCAAAAGAGCCACACCATCAGTGGAGAGTACTATCCCGACTTTCTGTGGCAGTTACGAAAGGCTATCAAGACGAAAATCCCAGGAAAACTGACAAAAGACATCTTGTTTCATCAGGACAATGCTCTAGCACACAAGCCCTTGGTTTCAATGACTGCTGTGTAAGGCTAGTTTTGAGCTGGTTGACCACAATCCCTATTCTCCTGATTTGGCCCCATTTCTCTGTCATCTGTTACCCAACATGAAGAAACACTTGGCTGGGAACCAGTATCACAGTGATAATGAAATATTTGTTATTGATGACTTTTTTGACCAAAAGGATGAAAGCTTCTTGACCAATTGGGTCCAAGCACTGCAACACTGATAGAAGAAGTGTGTGGACTACAAGGGAGACTGTTACAAAATAAACCTCATTTGGTCATATTCCATGAGAGTATCTTGGTCAGACTCTGAACTTTTCAGGCGACCCTTGTATATCTATGCATGTGTGTGTATGTACAGGAGCTTCAGGAAACACAGGACTAATTTTTATGTTACCTTCTTTTCCAAGAACGGCTTGATGCATTGGTGAATAGTCAATAGCATTAGAGAGTATAAAGATTAAGATTGTAATTGAGAAAAAAATTGGCTGATTTGGAACGACTGGAAGCCATCTGGATATTGGAAAAGAGTTACCTGTATCATAATGATTTGTGCAGGATTATCAAAGTGCCGACATCATGACTGCTGCTCAATGCTTAGTGAATACTATAAAGAATGTAAGATATGACATGGAAAGCTGCAACAAAGACTACACAGCCGTGGCCAGCAGGAAGGGACACAACAAGCATTTTGACTGCATCTGTATGCTGGAATTCATCCAACAACTGCAGGACAAGGTGATGGAAGAACTGAGCAAGGGAATCCAGGCTTTGATGAGTGAGATGGGTATTAGAGTCACCATTATGAAACTGACCCTAAATGTGGACCTTTAATATCACTCATAGCACAAGGGACAAATTTTGACAGCCAAGGCTAAGGAGAACCACTTAACAAAGGCAAAGAGGCTCCTGAATAAACTGAGGCATACTGTTGAGCCAGTGATGATTTGGTTCTACTCAGATGAAAAGAACTTCTGCCAAGACCAGTTATGCAATACCCAGAACAACATATGGCTTACATACAAACCATGTGATGTCTCACATTATGAAAACTAAGTTCTCCCAAAGCACGATAATCTTTGGTTAGGTTTCCAGTGAAGCTATCATCATGCTACTTCACATCTTTGAACAGGACCTTAGGCTCAATTCAGATGGTTATGTGAAGCTGCTGGAGACTGTGGTAAATTTTGGATGGTGAGGGTACTGCTGGAAGGTCATATGTGTGGCAGCAGGATTCAGCTCCTTCTATACCTTCAGTCAGAAGAAGTTGTTAGAAAATTTCTACAACTTCACTAGCTCTAATTTCTGTCCTCCTAATTCACCCAATTTTAATCCCATAGATTATTAAGTGTGGGGTGCAGTTGAAAAAGACATCACCTGTTCTGTTTGTAACATCAGGGCTGAGCTGATGGGCAAGATCAAGGAGGTGTTCAAAGATTTTCCCAAGGACACAGTCAAGAATGCATATACCAGGTTCTGGGGGAACTTTTCAGGCCATGGTGGAAGCTGAAGGCAGCTACTTTTAGTAAACTGTTATCTCCCGGC
>NC_068985.1:103294013-103301496 GCF_001194135.2 Octopus bimaculoides | reverse complement strand
ATATATATATATATATATATATATATATATATATATATATATATAGAGAGAGAGAGAGAGAGAGAGAGAAAGCTAGATTATAGAATATAGCATAAACACAGTCATACCACAAACTCACGCATTAGGGAGGCTTAAGATACATATACAATATTTTTATCTATTAACCCATCTGTCTGTAAAAAAAAAAAATACAGATCGGTTGATAGCAATACTTCTAACATCAAAATGCAATTGTTTAACTTGGTTTGGAATAAAAATGACTTACCAAGTGTTCTTGCTAGTACTCGGTCACTGTACAAGCCATTGCCCATAATATTACGAGACAAAACCATGAACTCATAAAGTGTGTCAGCTTCTAAACTGTAGACAATAAATGATGTTTTGTCACCAGGGGGCACTCGGATTGTCTGCCAATTGGATTCTAAGGCATCTGTGTTTCGAAACCTGATATGAAATTGAAATGGAAAAATTATAAGAAGAAACATTAAAAAAAAAATTTTAAGTTGATTTTAAAAAACAAAGACAATAAAACAGTATAAAATAGTGAAAAAAGAAAGAAAAAATATAAGAAAAACAAAATAATAAGCAAATAAGGACATAAAAAATTAGAAAATGAGGGAGGTAAAACAAATAAAAGAAGAAAGAAGAAAAAGAATTACCATGATTAAGTAAATCGTATTTGTGTACGTACAAAAATATATGATAGTAAATTGATTGGAAGAGATGAACTCAAAGTTAAGAGCAACATAAGATCAAGATGTGATAATCTAAGGAAACAGCTACAAAATTTATACAGAATCTTTTCTAGAAATATAATTCCACAGGTATATCTTGTAATATTAGAGGGACATTAACCACAAGATTGTCATTTCAGTGTGGATAAAGAGAGCTGTAACTGGTTAAGTTGTCAGACTGTTAGCCAAAGCATCAACAAGTTGTACTTCCATCACTGATACTGCAATGTGTTTTTGACACCTAATTTTTGAATAGTTTAAGCCACCTGTCTGTAAACAAGTTCAGAAGAGTTTCTGGTAAACAATGGGGATATTACATAACTGACAAGTATTTAATTACATTGCAGTACTTTGTTGGAATAGTCTCATATGCAAAACTTCTAACAGACAAGCATTTCCATCCATTGAGAAAATTAACAAGTACTTGACACTGTAAAAAGCTGGAATAAGCCTCAGCCAATATCACCTATAATGCAGGGCATTTTTCAGAGGCAAGAGACAAACAAGACTCTACAGTGGAAGATCTTTCTCAAATTAGATTAGACTAAGTTGGCTTGAATATACAAGACATAAAACTGCTCATCTACACTGTAATATACTCTAAAGGAATGAACTCATAATGCTTTTAATTCCGATACTTTTTATAGATGTAGATCTAGTTCTAGATTTACCAATTCTTTTGAGTAACACATGTTAACAAAAGTCGTCTGGTGTATAAACAGTCTATCATATGTCTTTTAATATCCAGAATTGACAAACAACTATCAATAACATAATGTTTGAAATTTTTACATTTAGTGTTACAGGGGTGAGTTCTTATAATGTGGATTGATGGGTTACACACAAAAATAAATGGTTTGCATAGAAAGAAACATGCAAACACAGACAATCCAATCTTTAATATATTAGCAATAGAATAAAGATAAAATTAAAAAACAAAAGTGACAGACAGTTGCTTACCAAATCACATAATTCTGCTCTAGGCCTCCATTATAGGCTGGCATCCATTGCACTTTAGCTGTAAATAAACTGGTCGTTACTGTAACATTGTATGGAGCATGTGGAGTTGTCTCTGAAAAAGAGAATGAAACAAAGTTATATTTCACTCTAGATATAATTTATATCTTAAAACTATATGAGGCAAAGTTTTTGTTGCATACTAAGTCATAATTCAACTTATGTTTCAACTGATTGTTCTTACTAATTAAGCTGTTATACTAATATTTCAATGCTCTGTTTAGAACTTTCTGAAAATTAAAATGTCTTGTAATCTATTGGCTTGTTTAGCAACACCAAAAACTTTTGTTCTGCCTTATGCCTGCAACAACCAACAAAACATTAATAAGGCTATCCTCTGAAAAAAAAAAAAAATGAAAATAAGTCAGATGACCAAGTGTTTAACTGCCCTGAAATATCTTAAAGTGTATGAAAAGGTTACAAAAGAAATTTCACAGTTGTACTTGTCTGGGGTCGATGTAATCGACTTAATCCCTTTGTCTGTCCTTGTTTGTCCCCTCTATGTTTAGCCCCTTGTGGGCAATAAAGAAATAAGATTGTATGCTGAAGCTTAAGCAATTACAGTATGGAAGACTCATTTTAGCTATTCAAAAACCCAAATAAACTGTTAAATTCATTTTATTATTTGGTGTCAAAATTTCCATCACATTATCTGAGACCCGGTCCACAGTAACTGAGTTTCTGTGTGTTTGAAAGGTTAAAATGACTCTGCTATGCTGTTACTGCAAAAGAAGAAATAGTTCCAGAAAAAAATCGTTGCCTGGGTTTTGATATATTTTTATATCAGCATGGTAAAAAGATATCTAAGTTTATATTAAAAAAAAATACAAAACCAAACACAAAGTTTATTGAGTTAATTTACTGCATACTAAATACTTAATATATACTACCTGTATGTACCTAGGTTAGGAATGCTGCACTATTTTAGATAGCTTTGTTGCAACAAACTTGAATCCAGATGATGAAATTCAAATTGTCATTCTCAACACATATTTATTCTCTGAAGTCATGCTTCCATGTAGGCTAATTTGTTTTAGGTATCTCAATTCTTATACATTAAAATTTTTCTGATCATATATACACATACACATGTATGTGTATGTGTGCATGAATTTGTATATATTTGCTGTACTGATTTCTGTGTACAGTTCCTTTTAAAGAAACAGCTGTAAGCTAATGAAAGTGATTATGTAATTCCTGTTCTTTCGTCATTTTAGATTTAATTAATATTTTGCTCATACATATACATATGTGTATTTGTATATGTGTTGAATATGTGCATATACACACACACATGTATGTATATGCACCAGTATATATAGACATACATGTACATACATAGATGCATGCAAACACATACTTCCATTAACATTTAGCCTTATTCAGTCTCCTGCTTTTACAGAAAATTCAATAAAGTTTTCAGATATTCTACACTGAAGAAAACAAGATCTACTTAATTCTGGAACTCCATTCAAAACTGCCACAAGAATTCTATGTTGTTGAGCTTGTAGTCATTATCATTGGCATCATTATCATCACCACCTTCATGAACTTAGTAAAACAGCAGTGAATTGGCAGAAATAGCATTTAGTTTTACTCTACTCTGTGAATTTAAAACTGATGAAGATTAGCTTTATCACCTTTATCCTTCGAAGATTTATAAAGTAATCCCTAGGAGCAGTTGATTTAGTCCAACTGTTCTCACCCCTTTAAACAACAGACCTTGCATCCAAGCAAGAAATCCTCTTTATTACTTGAGGTTTTAAAAATTATAAACTTGAAGCTACATGGCATCTTGTTCTGTATATAATTGTATAAAAATCCTATCAGTCAATGTCCCCTTTCACTCCTTCAAAGTCAATAAACAAGCCAATGAGAAAGCTTCTACGTAGCCATTTTGACTGATAGAAAGAGACAAATTTCCATCAAATTATAAGCACACTTCAGTATAGCTAATACCTTTCATCATATCGCTGCTGAATCAGAGATGACCTTCAATAACAATAAAATAAGTATCAGTAACACATTTGGATGATTTAAATAATTTAAGCACCTCTCTAGAACAACTGATTTTGTGCTTCAAAAATTAATAATAATAATAATAATAATAATAATAATAATAATAATAATCCTTTCTACTATAAGCACAAGGCCTGGAATTTGTGGGGAGGGGGTTAGTCGATTACATCGACTCCAGTGTTTCACTGGTACTTAATATATCAACCCTGAAAGGATGAAAGGCAAAGTTGACCTCTGTGGAACATAATAGTTAAACCTTACAATTTAACTGGATTTTCAATTACATTACACAACATGGTAATTGATTAGATTGTAAACTGATAGCTGATTCTGAATGAGGTGCTTTCTGTGAAAGCTGCATGACTCACTGGATTCATATTTTACACTACCCTTTTGTGTGTGTGTGTGTGTGTGTGTGTGTGTGTGTGTGTGTGTGTGTGTGTGTGTGTGTGTGTGTACGTGCATGCATGCAAATGCATTTAATCTTTCTTGTCTATGCTAGCATGGATGAACAGGGATTTATTTGACACAGGATTTTATACTTCCTGTCACCAACTTTTATCTGGTTTTCAAGGGATATTTTTCATTCTACAGGCCCTAAAAATCACATATCAACCAGTTATAATATTAATGAAATTTATAAACACTACATTGTTTTGCTCAGAAAGTGACACATCAAACTGAGAAATATCAGCATTTAAGCATTTCCGCACACACAAGTATGCATACATAAACAGCAAGCATCTATAGTCTTTGTTTAACAAATTCACTCATATGTGTGTCAGTATGTATGTGTGTGTGCATTCATATATTCCGTCACATATTTTCTGAGTATATGACTATGAGTATGTCGAAGTATCATCATCATTATCATCATTGTTTAATGTCCGCCTTTTATGTGTATATATATTTTATCAATCTGTATTTCTGTGCCAGTGGCACGTAAAAGCACCCACTACACTCTCAGAGTGGTTGGCGTTAGGACGGGCATCCAGCTGTAGAAACTCTGCCAGATCAGATTGGAGCCTAGTGCAGCCTTCTGGCTTCCCAGTCCTCAGTCAAATCGTCCAACCCATGCTAGCATGGAAAGCAGACGTTAAACGATGATGATGATGATGGTGTGTGTATTTGTTCTTTGATTGAACACATGTGTTTATATTGCTAAATTTTAAATTTCATTGGGGATTTTTCACTTACACCAGTCCTCTTTACTTAACTTAAAATTTATTGATTATCACATCACTTTGCAAAAATATTTTTGATTGCAGGTTTCAGAAAAAAATAAATAACATTGTCATGAATTTTAAGTTATTTCGGTTAAGTGCAATACACTTTCAAAAATTGAGTCACTTATGCTAATTTACAACCAATTAATGTGTGTGTGTGTGCATGATTGCATACACGCACACAAACATACTCTTATGTACTGAGTTCAATTCTTTCTATTTGTTCCCTCGTATCTGTCCTGTATTTCTTAATTGATGAACTCTATCTACTAACTCAAATCTGCAATCCAGGATGGAAAAATTTCACATCCTATGTTCAATGAAAAATATACCAATCTCATCAAAGAATGTATATATGACAAAGCTTATTGAAATAAACAAAACAACTTATTAAACGCATGTTTGTAAAGTATACTTTTGCAACAGGGGCTCACAAATAATAATCCAACAAGCAATCTGTATTCAAAATCAGAAAATATCACTTTAAATTAAAACACTAAAAGCCTTTGAATACAACTTTCTGAACATGATAAAGAAAGTGAAGTTCATAAATTATTCCAACAACTTCCAATACACTTCAATGAATGACTTGAAGTATTTCCATAACTCTTTTAAACTGATACCTACTTCAGATAAGGTGAAAAATATGAAACTGTGAAAAATTAGTATGAACAACACCTTTCTAATAATATTACAAAGATTAAAAGAAAAGTAATCCAAACACATACAACTATATTAAGAAGGAAGCTAAACAGTTGGCTTCAGCCTGTAAGTTAGATGATAGAATTGAATGTTTAGCTGCAAAAAACTATAAATAAACCTAATTTCTTATCTGACCCTAAACGCAGGTTTACTAATCCTACATGAGCAAAAAAGTTGTATTATTACCAAGGTCATATTTGATGCAATTAATGATAGAATTATGCAATCTACTAACTATTATCCCTGGTAAGACAGGTTCTTCAGTAAATTCAGATAGTTTGACATCATTGATTTTATACTTATCACTGAAATGAAAGCTTTTAATGAAGGTCTTTCAAATCAGCTGCATAGATTTGGACATGGATGCCAGTGTGCCTGCTAGAAAATCTCTTCTATCTTTTGATAATTCTTTCTGGATAAAGTATAATGGCTTAGAACTTTCCAATGTTTCTATGGGTGGTTTTGGTAAGAGCTGAAATTTGCAATCTAATAGGATTACCTATTTTATACGATCTTCCATCCAAATTTGATTTTATAGAATTAGGATTATTCAGTGATGATGGTCTGAGAATGACCAACAATTACATAGACTTAAAAAGTTACAGCTGTAAAGATAATTTCACCTATTCATTAGCCAAGATTAACAGGAAGAATTTAGATTTCTGCTCCATACATAATTTCTACTCTCAATGCAATTGCCTTAATATGAATACTTGCTCTCTGAATGGAAAATGCATTTAAAATATATGTTGTATGCTGCCCGGTAAGGTTTCCACTTATAACAGTAACATAAAGTGCTACATACGCCTTACTGATAACACTTTTCAACACATACACATACGTGAAGATACAGAACTGCAGCAATATCACTGAGATGCACCTGGATTTTAAAACATAACAGTATCACCAATTACATACTTGTACATCAATAGCCAAGAGTGCCCCCTTTGCATATCCAATCAATTCAATATCCTAACATAGCTTGGTTAAATTCTAAATTGGAGATGATTCCTTCATGATCTCACCAAAGCAAATTCAGCCCACAATTTTTCAATTACCCACTACTGCATAAACTATAAACTGTGTAATATGCATGTGTGCATGCACACACACTGACGCACACATATATATGTATGCACAAATTTGAATATATGTGTGAGTATTTTTTTTTTTTTGAAATAGTGAAGCTGAAGGCAGATAAAACTATAAATTACAGCTGGTAAATATTGGGCTAAAAAAACTTATGGAAAGAAAAAGTTGAAGGTTGCCAGTGGGACAAGAACCAACATATTTTGTAAACATGACAGATATTCTATCATTGGACAGAAGCAATCCTTTAAATTTCCCTATCCATATTAGAAACTTTATTCTTACCAGCAAAAATTGTACGTTGCTGACATCTTAAGAATTTATAAACTGCTAGAAAATGAGAAATAATTCCTTTTTGGAAGCATAAAACTCAAAAAGATAAAGCTACAAATAATAGTCTGTAGAAATCAGCTTAAAGAAACCCCTTTCAATAGAAAAAGTCAAAGACAGCCTTGATACACACACACGCATGCACACACACACACACACACACACACACACACACATATACAGCCACTTTGTGCTGAGGTAAACTTTGACAGACATAGACAAGTTAAATTATTTTTTAAAAATATATCAGTCAAAGTATAAAAGTCAATAACCAACTAAAACCCTTAAACATTCTACTATGGCCACAACCCCAATACTAAAAGCAGTGAAACAATAAAAGAATAACTCAGCTTATTACTAATATGT
>NC_068985.1:103285972-103293894 GCF_001194135.2 Octopus bimaculoides | reverse complement strand
TAGGGCAGCGGACTCGCGGTCATAGGATCGCGGTTTCGATTCCCAGACCGGGCATTGTGAGTGTTTATTGAGCGAAAACACCTAAAGCTCCGCGAGGCTCCGGCAGGGGATGGTGGCGAACCCTGCTGTACTCTTCTACCACAACTTTCTCTCACTCTTTCTTCCTGTTTCTGTTGTGCCTGTAATTCAAAGGGTCAGCCTTATCACACTGTGTCACGCTGAATATCCCCGAGAACCATGTTAAGGGTACACGTGTCTGTGGAGTGCTCAGCCACTTGTACATTAATTTCACGAGCAGGCTGTTCCGTTGATCGGATCAACTGGGACCCTCGACGTCGTTAAGCGACGGAGTGCCAACATATTACTAATATACTAGAATTTTCTAGAAAATCTCTTCATAAACAATTTTCCAGTTAGCCACCTAAAATCCAATAAAAATAAAAAAGACTTCGAAAGTTTTAACATCTAACATCTAGAATCTAAAGGAATCATTTCATACACCAACATCATCACCTTCTGGTATAAACAGATCAATGAATGAAAAGTGGTCACTAGATCTACCAAAAATTGCAACCATATCTCCTTCAAATCACATGCTACTGTCTCAAAAAAGGTGTAGAGGTATCAGATAATGCAATTTTAGACACCTTTAAGACCAAAAATAAAAGAATGGTCAAGACTGGAATATGTTTAACCATAAGTCTTAATGAACAAGCATGATCTGTTCATTAAGACAATTTAACAACAACAATTAATATAAACAGGAAAGCGAGTAAAAACAGCACAATCTTTAAAGCCAAAAAATGCCAAATTATCGTATTTCTTATTAGATCATCTTACAGTAGTTGACTATTATTACTGTGGCAGGTTCAGTAAGCATTGGATAAAATACATCATCATCATCATCGTTTAACGTCTGCTTTCCATGCTAGCATGGGTTGGACGATTTGACTGAGGACTGGTGTAACCGGATGGCAACACCAGGCTCCAATTTGATGTGGCAGAGTTTCTACAGCTGGATGCCCTTCCTAACGCCAACCACTCAGAGAATGTAGTGGGTGCTTTTACGTGTCACCTGCACAAAGGCCAGTCAGGTGGTACTGGCAACGGCCATGCTCAAAATGGTGTATTTTATTTGCCACCTGCACAAGAGCCAGTCCAGGGGCACTGGCAACGATCTCGCTTGAAAATCCTACGAAGGCCAGTCAGGTGGTACTGGCAACGGCCATGCTCAAAATAGTGTATTCTATGTGCTACCCGCACAAGAGCCAGTCCAGGGGCACTGGCACGATCTCGCTCGAAAATCCTTACACTAGTATTTTGTATCATCACATTAATATTTCACTGAGATCTACTTTGCTTTTTATTATGTCAGTTGCTAAAACAAATAACAGTATTATACATAAATATGGTCCTCATTTAAAAATGTGCACCCTTGTATCAATACAAGAAATTATTATTATAGCTAATATTAATTTTTTTAGAAATAAGCACAAGGCCTCAATTTAAGGAAAACGAAAGTCAACATTTTAACTCTAGTGCTTGACTTGTACTTTATTTTACTGACCCAGGAGGATAGATGGTAAACTAGACCTCAGGATTTGCATTTAGAATGAAAATGGCCAAAACAAAATAGCACAAGAAATGTTATCTGATGCTATAACAATTCTGCCAGTCCAAAACCATTATTATTGTTAATATTAATGTTATTACAAATAATATTTATTTAGTAGTGCTAGTTGAAGAATCTAAGCTCTGAAACTTTCCAAATCTTTTCACATTTAACAATGAACTTCCTAAGAAAAGGTGAATATAGACATTTTCTTAAACATACTCATCAGCAAAACACTTTTGAGGCTTAAATATATTGATAGAAAAATCACAATGCATAAGGAATGTGGTGTATATAGAAAACCTCACAATTTCAGAATTTTAAGATTTCTTTTCATCATCATTTTATATTGTTGTTTCTTACTGTCAAGGTTTTATATTTTCTTTACGTTTTTTTTTTTTTTTTTTTTAAATATTGCAGAAATCTTATGGTCTGAAATGGTGCTCATAGAAGTGAAATAAAGTATTACTGATTATTGTATATACATAAGATTCGTGAAATATTAGCAAAATGGTAACCATTAGGAGAATATACACCACACAACAAAAATTCCAGCTAGTTTAGTTCAATTGTTAGGATGCTTGCCAGCTAAGCAAGGGGTAGGGGAAGAGGAGAGAAAGAAAGGAGGGGGAGATTAGATAGTTCTTTTCTTGTTAATAGAGATAACTTTATCAATAACCAAAACAATTAACACTTACTGGGTAATTAATTTAGCTATATGCCAACAAATGTGCTTCTTTATAGTAGCATGATCTGCTAGAAATAATAGTCAATTTCCCTTAAACCTCTACTATCTTTAAAAAAAAACACATTGAATAATGTAGTCAGAGCACAATATTTGAGAGAGAGAGAGAGAGAGAGAGAGAGAGAGAGAGAGAGAGAGAGAGAGAGAGAGAGAGAGGGAGAGAGAGAGAGAGAGAGAGAGAGAGAGAGAGAGATCTGTGCAGACCTGGTGCTCAAAAACAACATTTAATTAACTATAAAGATATAAATATACAACTTCAGGCTCTTGAAAGACTCGGTAATTGTACAGTGCTTCAAAATCTTCAGTAATGAACTCTACCTTTCTATAGTACCTATTAGCAATGAAATAATGCTAAATGAGAGCATTCAGTGCTGCATGCCACTGCTATGGATGCAATCTAATGACAATAGGGTTACAAACTGTCACCCTTTCAACTTCTAAATCATTATTAAATGGCTTGTGCACCTATGTGTCTCTTGAGACTATATGTTTTATGATATATATTTTATGGTGATAATTTAGTAACAACTAATCCTGTATCTATCATACATAAATGCTGTCCAGGCTTCATTCTATACTCAAGCCACTTGGAAAGGTGATGTCTGTTCATATGTAGATTTTACTCTTCCCAACATTTTTCACATGAATATCTCATCTAAATACATATGCTTCCTTTAATTTTCTCTGATCTCCTCCAATCACCAATAACTATCTAATCACTTCCTGCATCAAAGATATATTCCTCATTCCAACATTCCTGCCAAGTCAACATTCTTAATGACTTTAATGTTTACAACTATTCGTGGAGTATACTTATTCCATACAGATGCAACCTGTGTAGAAAGCAAATCTTTTCTAATCCTCAGTATCAACTAAATTTCATACACCAAACATATTACTATCATTCCCTTTGATCTCTCTCGCTTCCAAACTCAGCATCTTCAAAACCATCACAGACTCTTGTAACTGGTGCACATTCTTAACTCATGATATTTAAAATTATTTGACTCATAAGAGCTCTACCAATTCAGGGCTATCTAATACACGAGCTTCTCTCCTGATTCTTCTAAGAAAGTTAGGTGAGTGAACGAAACCATTCTTTTAGGTATATCTTTCTATATTCCACACATAACCAAAACTCACTCCCAAGTAATTCACTCATTATTACACTGCAGCAGTCCAGGGACAGATCACAATCTACAACACTTGGAGCTATAGGTAAATTATAATTTCATAATGCTACATAATTAAATGACATCACTCTTTCTGCAAAAAAAATATAATAAACTTGCCTGTCAGTTGTAGATTCTACTTTATACTAAGCATTGCAATTTAATGAAATTACTTTCAATGATATAGGTGCATGCTATAAACAATAGTGGATTTGCCAATCAAACATAACAATTTTCTTTCCACAAGAAATAAGTGTATTTTAGTGTCACACCATGTAAGTGTCAGGAAGAGATGAACTCTACAATCAACAATCTAGCACCAAAAAAAAACTAGATTACTTGTAATTCTAAAGAGGAAGAGCAGAAGGAGAGTGAAGTTATGAAAATGTGTTATTATGTACTATGAATTCAAATGTTTACTTTCACTCAAGAAATAATAAAAGCAATAAATGTACATACACACACACACACATATATATATTATAATACATTACGTTATATTATATATATGGAGATAGCTCTCTGGATATGTATATATAAAGAGCACAGCAGATATATATAAAATGTGTACCTCATGCCAGGAAAAGTCATGAAATAAGTAATTTTTTTAATAACTTTTACCATTAACATTATTAGTACTATCATTATCATTATTATTATAATTATTAAGACAGTAAGCTAGCAGAATCATTAGCACACCAGACAAAATGCTTCGTAGTATTTCTTCTGATTTCACATTCTGCGTTCAAATTCTGCCAAGGTCGTCTTTGTCTTTCATTCTTTCAGGGTCAATAAGATAGGTACCATTTGAGTATTAGGGTTGATTAGAAAAACTAACAGCATGCTTTTAAACCAAACAGGAATAAATTCTCAAAGACCTTCTGTTTCACTAAATTATGTTCAGGATATTTTTTTAAATGTTAACTACTTGCATCTAATAAGACATTAAAAGGTGCACAAGTGAGAAAAGAAATGGATATGATGCACAATCATATTGTTTGTGCAGTTATATTTTATTTTTAGTCCTTTTCATATATATATATATATATATATATATATATATATGTATGAACATATATCATTTTTAAAAAAAGCAAAATATGACAAAAGAAACAACAGGATTAAGAGTGCTGTTATAATATTTCTTCATTCTTTCAGTTTCAGTCAGTGCCAAATTGCATCTAAGTAAAGTGAAAGAGAGCATATGAAGAGTTCGATTCCTATAATTCACAACCATGGTAACATTTGAGATGGACCATAAAACTGGAATGTGTAAAGAACAATGCATCATCAAACTTACCTGTCTTGGGAGCTGTTAATAGAAATAGGTAGAAAAGAACCATAGTCTCTCATTTTCTAAATATTTTTTAATGAGTAATGCTACATACCTAATTACTTTATTTTGTCTCAAATACTTTAATATTAAGGTGTTTAATTTAATTATTAGCCTTTATCATTGTGCCTACTGAATTATAATACCTAAGAGGTTAAGGTATGGACTATGACTACATGGAATTAAGCTCAAATCTACATATATTCCTTAGGTAGAGTAAATACTTCTTGCATCAGTCAGTCTGGATGACTAATAGGTACCTCTTTTACTTCTTTATTAAGTGATTAAGAAAGAAAAAAAATAACAAGTAAAAGAAATACTAATAAATCACTCCAACAAATATAAAATTTGCAAAAACTTTCCATCTATGCTATGAAGAGCATATGGATGACAAAGTGAACAAAATGAAAATTAAATAAAAGGCATACATACTTTCAATGAGCAGTTTTGTACCAATAACAATACTAGTGATTTGGTTTGTTGCTACACATTCATAATCGCCATGGTCTGCTTTTTCAAGAAGATAGATGGTCAGGTTTCCTTTATTTTGAGAAGCTCGACTTTCCCAATCAATTTCACCATCAACCTAGAAAATGAGTCGATTAATTAATAATAACCTTGTAATAACCTGAGACATACATTTGGCTACAGTGGCCCAAAGGTTCTTTACTTAGTCACTAAAATATGTGTTGCTTCAGGGATATCATAAAAGTATACTTGAATTGATGAATACAGCTAAAAATAGATACTCTTCCTAATTCTTGATTGATGTTTCCAAGTTGTTCAGGTGGAAACAGATCTAGCTAACATGAACCATTTGATGGGTGTGCCAATATTTACAGCAATATTAGAACCTTGAATTTTGCATTAACATCTAATAGACATATGTAACTGAACATACTTATTGATATTGTCCAAATGTTTCAAATTTCCCATGATTAGTGATGAGATTTTTCCTAAGCCTATAAGGGGTGCTGACTCCATATTTGCAATCAATGAGTCCCGATGATGATGGAACAAGATGTTAAATTGCATGAATATACAATGTTTGCAACATAAATCAACAAATCACAAATATACCATATATTTCTCCACTTAAAAATATGATTAGTTAGGAGAGCTATACAAATAGAATCATCTACAATATCAAGATTTCACGGATTGTTCTATATTAGTGTATTTAGATGCACTTGGCAAATATTAATTAACCTAAAGCAGTGTGTTTCATAGGAAGGGTGATACTTTTATTGATATAGTGATGATGGGTGCACTGATATTTATGAGTTTGAGAGCTGCTGATCTGAGGCATTGGTTTTGTAATCTTTCCTAGTCTGATGAAGTCAGATTAGTAGATGTTCAGCTCAAACATCTTCAGCTTAATGCCTGCAGAAAAGCCACAGGCAATAAGGGAATTCCAGAGGGTTACAGTTCAGAGGAAAAAGGATTGAGCAATGTATTTACGACAAGATTTGGGAAGGAAAACAAAACAGAAATGATAAGATGAAATGCAGGTGAAGCGGGTGAGCTTGGATGGAGGTAATAGATTGATTGCACATTCAGAGGACCAGAAACCGTTGTAATTATCATTGTTCTTGTAAAAGTGATAGAAGGAGATGTCACATTAATTAATCAGTGGTTGTAATGACTAATGGTAATATTTTTAATGCATACTAGGACGCGTGCGCGCGTGTGTGTGTGTGTGTGTGTATGATAGTGACACTATCTCAAATGCATGAACAGTACTCCAATATGCAAAGTACAAGCAACTAGTCATTTGTAACCATATTAACAACTAATATATGAAATAAAAGCTTTTAGAAAAGAGTTTTAGATATGCTGTATAAACTAGAATGTTACCTGTTATAAGACAGCTAACTTTGGAAATATACTTTTGCCTCTATGTGTAATATCAGGAAATATGGCATACATACAATAATTTAACTTTTTTTCAAAGTTTTTGGGACTAATACTAAATAATGACATGAAAACTAATTTTCAAAACAAAAATAATTCTTACCATAAAATAAATTTGACAAAACAAATTTCTCTTTTACAAAATTCTTCCTATAACTATAATGCCATTTACTCTCTCTCATCATCCTCTGTCCCTAAGACTCTTTCTCTCTCTCTCCCTATGTAGAGCATCCCTTTATACATTTCCTGCCACCAAGCCTCGTATGTGCACTCATCCTGTACCTTTTATGTTAAGTCTCTCTGTATATCTCTTTTACTTTCCACACTCTCTCTGTATGATGTAAGCATGACTGGCGATATCAACAGACCAACATTTATATCAGCTATTATTAGATAATTATATAGAGATATGAATTAGACATTTTAATATATTTGAAAAGCAACATCTATTTACAAGCAATAAAAAATATTTTCTTAAAAATATACACACACGAATATGTACACGTAAATAACATTCATACATAATTTTTTTTTGTGGTGAAGCCATTGTAACCATTACACTAAACAAATGATGTTGTATTTACATTTGCTGCATTATTTTGTAATGATAATAATAATATGTACATATTAACTATCAAAGTCTTTTGTTACATATTTATTGTCTAGATCAGACGCTACTTAACTGTATCAGTTAAAATTAATTAACAAGAAACAATTCTAAACTTTAAATACGGGAGTATATTGTTATACTTCAACTAAACTTGGAAAAGAGCTGGTGTAATGATAATAGGTGAAGAGCATGGAACAATAAAGATAGATTTGATAAGGCAATATCTGTGGACCCTACAAAATCCAACCTAAATATTAAATCCATCAAATTGATTTTTCTACAAATTCACTGCTTTTGATTGAAATATTGCACTATTTATCTAAAAAAATATTTATCAAGTAAGTTATGTGGAGGGAGCTTATGCAAATATCGCAAAAATGCTTGAAGAACATTAATCTTGCTGTATATATTACATCAACACACACACAAAAAACCCCCACCCATTTCTCATTCAAAAGGGGGAGATAATTTCAAGAGCTTAATTTCAGAGAAAATCTAATCTCATCTTCATGCTTAGGGTATATATATATATATAT
>NC_068985.1:103280420-103285857 GCF_001194135.2 Octopus bimaculoides | reverse complement strand
TAATGGGAGCCCGACTTCTTCAGGCTTTTGGAATGTTGAAAGAAGTTGGTTTGAAGGAGTCAGGCCCCTGTTAGAGGCCTGCAAAACTTGAAGTAGCATTGAACTGAATCAAACTGTTTTAAATAATATATATATATATATATATATATATATTGCGTACACGAGTAAATGCTTTCAGGAATATTTGATGATCCATTAACTTGGCTGATGAGATGAGTATATGTTGCCTTTGCACTACATTGATTTAAAACATTTTCTGACACCTCTACTAGTGAGAAGCAGCATTATGATTACCAAGAAATATCTAGATAGCAATAATGCTGCTTCTCCCTACAAGAAATGTTTGGTAACAATAGATGCTATTCTGTCATTGACTCATCAAGAGAACTTGCAAAACAAGGGATAACTATGGCTATCTTACCTGAGCTTTTAAGTATTACATTTTATGCATAGTTGCAGACAATTTTTTCTGTGTTCAGCCTCAGGCAAGTGTCTGTGTTTGCATTTATATATATATATATATGCACGTACAAGTAAATGTGTATATCAGTCTTTTACTTTCACCCCTCCCTCATCTTTACTACAAAAGGGGTAAGTAATAGCTGGAAATGTTATCTGTAATATGTAATTTTTATTGGAATGTAATGTACAGTATTTATAAAATATTACAATTAGGAAACATGATTTTCTTTAAGGCAAAGGTTTCATATAGTTATAAGATATACAAACCTTCCGCCATGTGATTTCTGGTTTTGGTGTTCCTTCAGCATCACATGGTATAGTTATTGAGTTGCCTGCCACCGACTGGTATATCGGCTTTGGACGGATTGTGAAGTATGGTGGATCTAGAAGGGTAGAATTCAATGGAAATAAAAGCAGGTATATGTTAATCGGAACAGGTTAATAGGAAGAAGAAAAAAAAAAGGGAGGAAAAAAAACGGCCATCACCATTCCAGCAAAGCACATTCTTGTGTGTGTTTACCTGCCTGTTTATTCATGTTATTATGCACAATGTGTAACCTTTTGATTTGATTTTCTTTTTAAAGAATTGTTACAATAAAAATCCTTTATATAGAATCATGCAGCAGCTTTGATAAATTTAAAGAGGTGATAGTGACCTAGAAGGGAAAAAGAAAAACAATGGAAGGAATGAAATAAGAGAGGAAAATTGAAATGAGGGTAATGGAGAGAATTCTGAAATTCTGGAGAAAGAAAAATTATGCAAAACCATCTGAAAATCTTTGATGAGATATATATTTGTTTAACGAAGTAGCTACAGTAGGAAGAAAGGGTGGAAACTTAGATTGGAAATGAAACTTGGTTCCTATGAATATGTATCAAATATGTCTTAATAAGTCGGTATATATATACATGCAAATGTTCTTCTGTGAGAGAAATACTTAGACCATGTATATATATATATAGATATGGCAGATCCATGTACATCACCTAAGTACACAGAAAATTGTGTTAATATTTTTAAGACACTTTCTCGTTATCTTTAGGTGACTATTAACAGTGTATACATGAATTTTTACATTACTCACATTTATGCGATGTTTCATTTGTATGTGTTTATATGTACATAAATATATACAAATATATATATATATATATGATTTATCACATGTTTATAGTGATTTGTTGAATACAGCAGAATGCATTTGCTTATTTAAAAAAAAAAAACTTTTGTAGCTAGGTACTGCATGGTTGTAGCCATTTAAAGACTTTTCACATTAATAAATCTGCCCACAGATTGTTGGAGCAAATTTTATTAGCAATGTATCATTCCCAATATCAACTACTTGAAAAGTACTCTTCCTTATCTAGGAAGGCATCTTGGCTGTCACAGATATTAAAAGAATTTTATATTTAACATCCATGCTAGAACACAGAGACTTGCCTCCAAAACATGCAGGAACAGGAACACTTACACAAACACGCACACATACATGTGTGTGTATGTGTGTGTGTGCGTGCATGTGTGTGTGTGTTAAAATGATGACATGTTAAAGCTAACTTAATAACAACTAGACATTTACTGTTGGTGTGCATCTATACTGATAGTAGTGTTAAATCAATTGCACAGATCAAGCAGACTGTGACCCCAAGTTTTGCCTGTCTGCTTGTTCAGCCACTGAGGGAGGAAATCTTCATCAAAAAGAAGTGAGGGGATAATGAGTTATATTATTTGGTAAGAATTTCAAATGAGCTAAGTCAATGAAGTGTTTAAAGGGCAAGAAGCAGATTAAGCAGATCAGTCAGTGTTGGTTAAAGACAAGGTTAGGTTGGATTAGAGGATGGACATTAAAGAAATAAAAGGGCTGAGGTTTATTGGATAGATTTTGCTACAATATCAACACTGAAAAAATAGTTTAGGTGGTTCTGGGTATTCTGTACATGGGCTGACTTTTGCAATGTTTTTAATATAAAAAAGGGTCATATGGAGTTTATGGGAAGAAAAATATTTAATTTTCAAATGTGTGTGTGTGTGTGTGTGTGTATATGTGTAAACCAGTTTTTAATATCAATGTGCCTATATATAGCTACAGAAAGGAAAAAAACCTACTACAAGGATAATAAGGCATGGTTAGGTGCAGACATGTTATGTGGTTAACAAGACTGAGTCTCAACCATGTAGCTTCAGGTTCAGTTCCACTACGAAAAAAAAAAACATTCATAAAAAGAACAAGTCTACTTATTTGAGAAAAATACAAGACATAAACCTAGAAAAAACAATTACAGACTGAAAAAAATAAATTTCCATCTAGTAACATTTTTATCCAGTCATTTGAAAAGGATCTCAACATAATAAAAAAAAATCTAAAATTTAAAAAAAAAGAAAATTAGAGAATAACTTCCAAAACGACTATATAGCATTTTAATAGAAAAAAGAACTACAGTCTCTTTGCTATATTATATAAAACTCAGAATATCTATTACTTAATAGAGAATCCTACTTCCTCCAAACATATGACAATAGACTGAATGAAATTAAAACCTCTACCAGAAAGGAAGCTACTAAACTCAATATCGAAGAAAGATCCAATAAACTAACCCAGCAAGAAGCACACTTAAGTTGAAAAGGTCACATACATAAGTTCATGCATCATCCAACTACTGGATAGATAGACACTGGGAAAACTGACTCTGGAACCATAAGTAATCTATTATAGATTCTTTTATTTATAAAACTAAATAACAATCATCACTAGCACTGGAACAATTCCTTTGCCTAATGCACTGCTTTCAAAAATGTACTCAACAAATCAGAAAGACACTTTTTCAGTTTTATATATTTAACTATAACTCTTTCATCAAGAAAATACTTCCACACAAAACTATGCTAAAACAATAATACCACAGAAACAAATAGACATTGACACCATTTTCCAGCAAGAAAATCAATATAATTTTTTCAAAACACCCCTTGGGAATCATCACCTGCTGGATTCTGAACCATTTGTTGTTGGCATGGGACAGAGTTAGTGATTTGGTTAGCTTGTACATTTTATAATTAAATAAAAAATTCCTACATATTTCAAGGGGACTCTATAGAGACGATAACACATAAAAACTTTAATAAACAGAGGAAGTTCAATTCCAAAAGAAGTTAAATTCTTTGACTTATTTAGAATTAGTCTTCAAAATTACTGTAGAAAATCAACCTCAAAACAATTTTCTGCATATAAATTTAAGCCCTCAACAACTCTTCAAACCACTTATATCAAAGACCTACCAAAAAGATTCAATATATCAACAAATTTTCTAATCACATGAAGAAAATCATAAATAACCTCATCCATAGCATAACTTTCAAATCATTTGAATGTGTAGTGGCTAAATCGCTAGCCACTACACAGTCTTTATTTTCTCTCCTTGTTTCTTTCTGTAGAAGAGCGTAGGCTTGAAATGTTAAAGACTTTTTCATTTCCTGAGCGTTAAACTAATACATCTGGTTGTTGTCTACACCGCCTGTCTTAGTCTTTTGTTTTTTTGTGAATTCTCCCACTATATATAGATATAAAAACGAGTAAGCAAAGTTCCTTACATTTTCCCAATATATACAGTGTGTGTGTGTGCATGCGCACATACATGTGTGTGCATGTGCAAGTAAAGAGGAGTGTAATATCAAAAATATCAATTTCATATTCTTAGAGTCATACAATCTATTATCTAGCATGTGATCTTTGGTGTTTGATATCTATTTGCTTACTCTCCTGTCCTGATCTGTCATCACGTGTACCATAACCCATTCAATATTAGATGGGATTCAATAATGTAAATTAGTCTTTTTAAAAATCAATTAGCAGTACGCGGCAAGTAGATGTGAATAGACTACAAAAGCTCAAGGTTTAATTTAAGGGAAAACACATGGTCCACATTGGATTTTCATATAAGATTAAAATTTCTGCAATCACAATTTATGGCTAAGGGATATTAAACATTTTGACCTTAGATTAGGATTCTACGTTTGAGTATGTCAATGAGCGTGTGTGAATGTGAGTGTAAGTGTATGTATACATACACATGTGTATTTTACTTTTACTTAAAATACATGTGTACATATGTGTACACATAAACATATATATGTATATTTATATATACACACACACAATAATGTCCCAATGCCAGTAGGGGAAGGTGGACATTAAACGATGATGATGAAGATGATATATATATATATATATATATATATATACACACAAATATATGTGTATCAAAACAGGAGATTGGAAAAAATTTGGGCATTACTATTTATTCAGCATATGGCAAATAAATAATACCAAAATATTTTTTCCAATCTCCTGTTTTGATATGTAATTATTCCAGCATTTTTCAACTCTTATGCATGTCTCACACACTTATAACATCTAAATACAATTTTGGAGAACTGAGATATACAGATGTGCTTCATAAACACTATAACCCTATCTATATACATACATACATATATATGTACATATGTACGTTTGTGCTTATATATACACGCAAAAAAAAAAAAATAGAATAGAGATTGCGGGTACTAAAAAAAAGAAAAAGGGGAAGAGAGACATAGAAGAGAGAAAGAAAAGGAGAGAAAAGGACCTGAAAAAATGGGAGAAGCAAAAAAGGAAGAGAGGTGAAAGCAGAAGGAAAAAGATTATTCATCAAAACAGAAAAACAAAATGAGTAAAATCAAAAGAAAGTATAATGCAGAGGTTATTTAATGCAGATATTAACCAGTTTCAAATATACACTACAGAATGCCTGAAAAAAAAAAAAAATACAGGTTGTGCTGCAGAGAGATATTGGAGAAAAAGCACAAGGGAAACAGGACCTACACTTTTAAATTTAAACAAAATTTGTTTATATGCAACATTTCACACATAGATTATACCAACACAGCATTTTCACACACACCAAAGCAAAATTCCATGATACAAATTTCACATAT
>NC_068985.1:103275418-103279928 GCF_001194135.2 Octopus bimaculoides | reverse complement strand
ATATATATATATATATATATATATATATATATATATATATAATATCTGTATAATATATATATATATATATATATATATTTCAAATTCTTAGAAAGATTCCACCAAAAATGCCTTCACCACATTTTAAACATTAAATGGGTCTTTTTTACTCTAGATACAGATATCTTTGCCTCTGTAGGCATCACTTTTTGTGTGTGCAGTCTGTGACAGATCATGCCTTTCTTTTGCTGGGCTCAAATCTCATTTGTGGACCTATGAAAAACGAACCTCCACCAACTATTCTGTCTATATGTTTATGTTTATGTCAGTCTGGCATGTTAATGTCGAATATCTTTCAAATCTGAGATGATGAAGTCTTAGACTATACACTGACATTCAACAACAAGAACATAGTCTGAATCTATTTCAATCAAAGGTTCATACCATTTTCATTTGTTTCTGTACCAACTACTATCTTAAAATCATAGATATCTCCTTATAACCCTAAGAATTACGCATAAATGCCATATCATCAACTTCTTGTAACCAAATTTTGGAAAATGTCCTTAAAGAATAACAGGTATTCTGCACAAAGTTAGTCCACCAGAAAGATTTCCAGTATAATTAGTACTAATACATTTTGAGATAAAAAAAAAACATCAAGTTTGACAATAATTTAGATATAACCATCTTTCTTTCAAAAAAAAATCTTTCTACAACACAGCAAACTGTTCACATACTATATACCACTCAAACAAACAGATGATCTCTACTCCTTTTCTTGTAATTAAACTACTCATGCACTTTTATATATTGATTGAAAGCACACAATATATATGACCAATAAGGTGGCATGCTGGCAGAATTGTTAGCATGCCAGGCAGAATGTTTAGTGGCATTTCATCAGAGTTCAAATTCCACTGAAGTTGACTTTACCTTTTATCCTTTCGGAGCCAATAAAATGAGTGCCAATAGAGTACTGGGGTCAATGTAATCGACTTACTCTCCTATCCCTGAAACTGCTGGCTTAGTGTCAAAGCTTGAAACCAATATAACATCATCAGACTAATTTTTAACCTTAACCTGATAAAGTTGGGTAGCTATGCCACTGTGGCTTTTGTCTATATAGTATTTAGAAAAAAAATTACAATGAAGTATACAACAAAACTTTAAAAATGAAGAAAAAAAAATGTTTTAATCAAAAGGCTATAAAGTGAAAAGAAATAAACTATAAAAATGCCACAAAAGAAAATCAGGAATCTCTTTGTTTACCAGTTAAAAATTCTAAAGTACATCAAAGATAAAACTAAAACACTAAACACCTAAAGCAACTTAAACGACCATTTTAAAAGAAGTAAACTCAATTAGATACATAACCTTTATTTCTGAGAATAAAGCATTGTTTGAATATGAAATTTAAGCAAATGTAACAGGAAAGATTACATTAACTGACATAAAAATTGTATTGTAAAAGATTGAAAAGTTTATCCCTACAAAATTCAATAAAGAAACATTATATCTGTAGAATATGAGTTAAACTGAAAATTCGTAATCAAAGTTTACTAACATCTTGTTCTCAGAAGCAGAACTGATTCTATGAGAATCTCTTTCATGGAATCCCTTAAACATGCTATAATTACTTTCAGGGACAGAAAACATTCATAGTAACTATAAAATTTTAAAATTTTAATGCATTGTATTATCTACAATTCATATTTAGTCATATTTACTGACTCTCACTCCAATCAATAAATAATCACTTCTGGCTTTGGCTCCATAGCTTAGGTTTCATATCCCTACTTATACGTGCATGGCTATGAAGGAAAGGGAAAAGTATGTACATACATACATACATATGCAATAGGTTTGTTCACTCAAAGCCAACAAGAACTACTCAACATCAATAACTGAGTACAGTGGGATGTGATGTCCCACAACTTCCAATGCACGATCAAAACACAAAAGGCATGAGATGATGTAATTAAACGTCATATTTGAAACATGAACCTATCATCACATATGACATACCTATCATACACTAATCCTAATAAAATTTACTTTCAAAGAACATTAAAAACAATGATAATGAATACAATGGATAATCAGCATTAAGCTTATCAAGAATCAATTTTTGTTCTTAAAATTGAAAATAAGTAAAAGTTGATAAGGTAAACAGATTATCAACTACAAAATAACTAGTATTCCTTATCAAGCTACCAACAATGGATGCATGTCTCACTAGGTTAATAATTCTAATGATAAATTGAGAATAAGAATACACAATTTACAATATAATTATCAAGCACATTGCTAACTTGCAAGGGTGAACTGAACTCCTGTGACAGAAGTCACAGTACTTTATCTTAAACAAGAATCCCTGATCATGTCAATCAATTTCTAAATCAAAACCCTTGTTCAGATGTCTTGTTCCATTGATGGCTAGTATGCAACAGTTGACCTTATATTGAACTTGTTGAGCATAGCAAAAGTATTTATCAATGCATAAAAATCTTACCGGTATACAAGGTCTCTAATGCTAATAAGAAGCTTATCTCCCTTCATTTACATGCAAGAAGTACTTTAGCTGGTGGTTGGAAATGTTATGAAAGTTTTTCAATGGCTAAGCACTGAGACATACATACCAAAGAAAGCTCGACATTGGTAGCAATTGTCTCCATTTAAGTATGAGAAATAGCTTTCTGGTGCTGTGTGCTATGGTATAATTTGGATTCAATATCAAATTCTGGGAAATAACTGTTGACTCTGTCTAATGAGGAATCATATACCAAGTATGCACAAACTTTAGATATTTGAGCTCTTTATAAAGCAAGTTCCTATAAATTATTTGTCATTACCACTTAACATGCATAAATTTATATGCAGCATAGCACCTTCAATTACTGACAAAGATGCTGGTTTCAAACTAGATAAATTTGAAAACATTTACCTCAATGATGAGAATAGAAGAGCCTAAATGACTTTTGATAGGTCATCTATCAAGTTTCCAATATTTAGAATTGTTTTAACAAGTGTTTAAGCCATTTTTGTGCAACTTGCTGTTTACATTTCAATGGAAAATGAAAAGTTAGTGCATACTATCTATAGTAATGTAGCATATAAAGCCACAAGTGATAACAGTGAGTGGGTATTTAGAGATACTTTATGAAGTGAGAATAACAATAACAGTAAAATTTAAACCAGAAATTGTAAACTTCAACTGCCAAAGGTCTGGTAGAAGATGAGGACAAAAACAATTTTACATAGATAACTATCAATCTTATCATGATGATAAGTCAAATTCTACAAACATTGAAAGTAAGATCATGCAAAGACTTAAGTGTAAATCCATAAAGAATTTTGATAGAGACTATCATATAAAAGATGTTAATGCTATAGTGAAATCTTATCAGACACATATTATTTCTTTCCAAATTTAAGTGTCTTATCAAACATTGTAACGGGAAACAATATCAAAAATTTAAGATACTATGATTAATGAATAATAAATAGATAGGTGTAGGAGTGGCTGTGTGGTAAGTAGCTTGCTTACCAGCCACATGGTTCCAGGTTCAGTCTCACTGCGTGGCACCTTGGGCAAGTGTCTTCTACTATAGCCTTGGGCCGACCAAAGCCTTGTGAGTGGATTTGGTAGACGGAAACTGAAAGAAGCCTGTCGTATATATGTATATAAATGTATGTGTGTGTGTATATGTTTGTGTCTCTCTGTTTGCCCTCCTAACACCGCTTGACAACCGATGCTAAAGAGACCGATAGAATAAGTACTAGGCTTACAAAGAATAAGTCCTGGGGTCGATTAGCTCGACTAAAAGGCGGTGCTCCAGCATGACCACAGTCAAATGACTGAAACAAGTAAAAGAGTAAAAGAGTAAAAGAGATGTCTACTCTAGTGAAGGAAAGGATTAGTTTAGAAGCATTATACTCTGCATGTACTCATAAAACTAAGAAATATTTTCAATAATTCTAACTATAGACTGTAATCATCATAAAATAAAAAAATTGCTATCCAGATTAAAGAAAATTAAACAACCAGAAAAGATTTAAGGAAAATATATGATATGAAAATATTAAAGGTTGAATGAAATTTCACCAGTAACTTCTTTTTATCCCTTTTCCCCCTCATAACAAAAAGTAAACCCAAATAAAAATTAGGAAATATGATAAAACAAATTATAATAGACGTTTGTATTATATGTCCAGAGCTGAGCTAAGAAGGAATATGAAGAGAATGTGTATACATACATTATATACAATTTTACTCCTTGGAGTGAAGACATGACAGATAAGTAATAATCGACAAATAGAAAATTTTGGAAGAACTAGTACCTAATTTTGGTATTGAGTGTTATATATATGCCTGAACTGGGCACCATTTTATTGTATCAAAGGTACCATCCACCCAACCTAAAATCAGGACCAGGTATTGCAATAGCTTGGATTTTTTGGGTTCTTTGGCAAGATTTTAAATAGTTGTAGGCCTTTGAAACCTAAGCTATCATGAATACAATATATA
>NC_068985.1:103257301-103274335 GCF_001194135.2 Octopus bimaculoides | reverse complement strand
TATATATATATATACACATATCAATCTGTATATGAGCATGTATAAGTGATATATGTGTGTGTGTGTGTGTGTATATATATATATATATATATATATATATATAAATATATAAATATATATGTACATATATGTATTTATAATATATGTGTGCAATTTTATTTATGTACATTTAAATAAATAATAAAATATTTGATAAAAAGATAAAAATCAAATAAAAGTAAAGTAAAAGAAAAGCAGCAGCGAAAATCAATGTTATGCATATTAATGCAAGACAAATGCAGACAATAAAAAACATGCAAGTGACTCAGCAAAGGATGTGGGTTGTAATAGAAACACAGCTTAAAATGAAATATAATTGTGGTAGAGACAGTATATGATTTGGGAGAGTCTTAGGAGAAGGTAGCTTTTGAGGATGTGGTTTAGGAAGGAAAGGTGAAAGAAATAAGATTTAGTTAAAAACAATAAAATAAAGAAAAATGTAACTAAATGTAAACTGAAGTGGAAAGTTCTAGATTTGTATTCTTCCCCCCTTTTTCTTTTATGTGTGGTGATTGTAAAATAGAAATATTGTCAAGCCTTTAAATCTTTCTTACATATAATTTATGCAATTTTACTGGATTCTTTCAGGTTTTTCTCTTTTTAATAATGATATTTTAGGTTTGGGTTAGTAGTAGTAGTAGTAGTAGTAGTAGTGGTGGTGGTGGTTGTAGTAGTAGTAGTAGTACAAGAAAAATCATTGATTCTTAAGTTACTTTGTTTGGGTTTTGTCATGGATTTTTTATGTAATTTGTTGCAACCTGTAACCAGTCAATGTACTTCAAGTCAATTTATGTAACCAGTCAGATTCAAAATGCATAATAACCCTTACAAAAACCATAACATATTTATACGCATGTTTAATATGATCCTGCTAATTTATTTTTCCTTTAAAATTTATATACCAAATAATTATATGCAGGTCTTTTTTGTGCAGTATTTGCTCAACTTGATCCCAGTTAATCAATAACTCTAAAGCCACTGTATGCCTATAATAGAGTTCACTCTGTTGCAAGCCTTCAGCTTGGTTTTCAGTCTGAAGATAACTTCCTGTTTTCCTCCCAAATGTCTTGGCAGCCTGAGAAAGATCGTAAGTGCTGTCTTGCTGCCATAGACTAAGTTATATTACAAAAAAAAAAAAAAAAAGGCATATATTTTGTTAATTTAAAGTAAAAGAAGTTGGACTTAGATTATTAGTTTAGAAAAAAAACTATCATTGCCGCTCATTGCTGCATTAATGCTCACAAAAGAAAACAATCAGCCAGTAACAATTGGCTTTTTATACTCTATATGGTGTTTGCTGACATTACAAAATATACAGGTAGTAAAATCTTGTCAAAAATAACTCTTGTTATCTCTTTATTTTTACCTAAGCAAAAAGCAACATCATAGGATACCAAATTGAAAATCATAATGGTAGAAGGAGCAGAAAAGACGTGAAATCATTAGGACTATGACAACAATCTTTCAAAAAGAAAATAGTGAGTCAATCTCACAACATATATAAATTTGTAGGTGAACTTAACACTTCCAAGGTGGCAAAAAAAATACAATAAAATAATGGGAATTATAGAGAATTGTTAAGTGTTTGGGTGAATGAATTTTCAGATAGACACTCACCATTATCCAGCATACATATGTCTATGTGTGTGTATATATATATATATATATATATATATACGAGGGGAAGTGGAAAATTATCTGTACTTTTGCCAACATATCTTTGTTATTGTCACATTGTGCATGCTTATAATTGGTACTATTGTAGTCACATGATTGAAATTTGACCTTGATCGCGCCATTTTTCTTTCTGGCTTTACAGTGTAAGCATGGCTGCTCCACTAGCAATGTGCACCAAAGAAGAACAAAGAGCAATGGTCCGATTTCTCTGGTTGGAAGGTATGTCAGGTGCTGAAATTCATCAGAATTGGTTAATGGTTTCAATGGTCTGGTCTGGGTGGCTGTTTGTGGGCATGCATTGTTATGCAACAGCAAAACTTTCTTCAACAACAGGCTTCGGTGTTTGGTGCAAATTTCAGGTTCAGTTTGTTGGCCAGTAAAGCACTGTATCTTGCACTGTTGATCATATACCTCTTTTCCAGGTAGACTTCCACTAAAGGCCCTTTTGAATCACAAAAAAGGGTTAGCATCACCTTTCTTCCAGAAGACTGAGTCTTGAATTACTTCCTTTTTCTTTTCCATATTCATTTGTTTCAGTCATTAAATTGCAGCCATGCAGGGGCACAGCCCTGAAGAATTTTTAGTCAAATGAATCAACCCTATTACTTTCTTTTTTGATTCTAAACTCAGTAGTTATTCTAACAGTCTCTTTTGCTGAACAGCTAATTTAGAGGGAGGTGAATACACCAACAACAGTTGTTAAGTGGTGGTAGCGGACAAACACAGGCATAAAGACACACACACACATATATATATACACACACAAGTGGAGGCGCAAGGGCCCAGTGATTAGGGCAGCGGACTCGCGGTTTTGATTCCCAGACCGGGCATTGTGAGTGTTTATTGAGCGAAAACACCTAAAGCTCCACAAGGCTCTGGCAGGGGATGGTGGCGAACCTTGCTGTACTCTTTCACCACAACTTTCTCTCACTCTTACTTTCTGTTTCTATTGTGCCTGTAATTCAAAGGGCCAGCCTTATCACACTCTGTGTCACGCTGAATATCCCCGAGAACTACGTTAAGGGTACACGTGTCTGTGGAGTGCTCAGCCAGTTGCACGTTAATTTCACGAGCAGGCTGTTCCGTTGATTGGATCAACTGGAACGCTCGACATCGTAAGCGATGGAGTGCCAACAACAACATATATACACACACATAGCCCAAGGTTATAGTAGTAGACACTTGCTCAAAATGCCATGCAGTGGGACTGAACCTGGAACCATTTGATTGGAAAGCAAACTTCTTACCATACAGCCATGCCTGCACCTATATGTGTGCATGTGTACAACAATGTCTCTGTGATTTTGGAGTACTTGCAGTGAATTACAAAAGTTCCACAACTATTCTTAAAACAACAGTAAAGGAAATCTCACTCATCATCTTTTCCTCATCCAGCTTTGGAATCTACTTATGATGACTTGCTTTAACCTATCATCTAATATCAAAAATATGGGCTCACATTATAACTGTTCCAGGATAATGTTGGCATACATCACAACCATTATGAATATCTTTGAATACATCTTTTCTTCATCTCTTGTGATCTAAACTCCTGTAACATTCATTTCTACCCTCAAGTTATATCAATGTATGAATATACAAATGTCATAACCTGACCTGATACCAGTTGCTTGCTTGTCTGAATGTTTATCCTATTGTACATGTACTAGCTTGATCAAAACACTGCCTTATAGCCAATTCTCTTTTAGGCAGCTATAACATCCCAACAATTTTGTTGCAGTTCAAGCAAGAGTTAGGCCAGAAGTCAACTTGAGTGCTACCTCTATGTACCTATTATCTAATGCCACCTGACCTTAAATTTATATGCACACACGCACACATATATATATATATATATCTATATACAAATATAACTACATACAAATGCATACATTAGAATATACAAGTCCTAGTATATAGGAAAACAGACAAATGAATCTCTTCAGGGAGATGGCCTTGCTCAATATATAGAAAAGGATTTGGTAGAAACTCCATATGGTGTACTTAGTGCAAACTATGGACACATAACAGGTGCAGCAGTATCACAGGGAAGTTAACAGAGAAAATAGTCTTTGTGTGGCAGATGTGCAGGTACAATAAATACTAAGAATGTATGAAAATAAGCTTCCTCAAGTGTTCTTTCTTAGTAGTAGTAGTAGATAATTTCTGTTACCTAGGTGACCAAGTTAACAGCAGAGGAAGAAGCTCTGAAAGCATAGTTGCTAGAATAACAATAGGGTAGACAAAATTCAGAGAGGTACTGCCTTTGTTGGTAACAAAGGGCCTCTCCCTTAAAGTGAAAGGCAGATTGTATGATGTCTGTATATGAACAGTAATGCTACATGGCAGTGAAACATGGGCCGTGACTACAGAGGACATATCAAGGCTTGAAAGAAATGAAGCCACCATGTGCATATACAGCTAGTGTAAATTTATTATTTGAGAGAAAACTGGGTATGAGAAAGAACATAGAGTTGAGATGTAGAGGTGTGGAAGAATAAATTCATAGGAGTATGAGAAGAAAGTCACAGGTGTTTAAGGGCTGGAGCAGAGGTTAAAGTAATGAGTGATGTAAAAGGGTGGACATGTGACCAATGGTAAACATTAGTATGATGAATAAAGTAAAAGAAATAGCTCTGGAAGGAGAAGGTGATAAGTAGCAGTACAAGAAGAGTGAAGAGTAACAGTATTATAAACCTGATCAACATGATCAGAAAAACAAGATGATATGCAGGGTGGGTGACTGGAGAGATATAGAGATGTACGGGGACAGACATGGGGTCAGGGATACGTAGTGGAGGTTACAGTAAGTGAATTCAAAGATGGAGGGCATCAAAAGCAAATATGAGAGTGTATTGAAAATGATAGCAAAAATGAGGGTATGTTATAGATAAAGTAGGGGGTAGTCCTAAGAAGTGGGTGATATATTTGGAAGCAAAGGAGTGAGCAGTGGAAAATAATGTGGGGAAAAGATGATATTGAGAATGAGGGATGGATATTAAAGGAAGTGAGAGAGGAAGAGAGAGAGGTAACTAGTAGCACAAAAGGAATGGAATAAGTGCAGATTCCACGGGTGTATGATTCCAGCAATTGAATAGTGCCTTAGTTAGAAGACTGATGGAGGGATGGGTGTTAGGAAGAACAGACATAAAGGAAGGTTGATAGGAAAGATTGGGTGCAAATGTAGGGTATCATGAGAGCATAGGCATAAACATAAGGCTTAGGACCCAGCAATTGCTTTGGTGAGTGAATTATCAAGCATAGTGAAATGCAAATCATCTTGGACATTAGTCAATTTTCAGTGAAGCCAAACATCTTGAGATCAGTCTTGACTACTTCCTACTCCCACAGGTTTCATCAACGTAAAGAATTTGGCACTTTTTTTATACAGCTGCCATCATCTGTATCCTTCACAAGATGAGTGTTCTATTTGCAAGCCCATAAAAAATTAATAAATATTTCATAAAATGTCTGCAAGTTGATATGTTCATTATTTTTGTGGGTTGGTTCATGGCAAGATATTTCTCAAACCAACATAAACTGCTTCATTTTGATGTGGTTCTGTGAAAGATAGATCATATAATATCCATGCATACACTACTCTTCTTTCGCTATATGAGCTCAAGAACAATACATTTTCTTTGTGATATAGCAGTATATATATTTAGATAACAAGTAGCACTTGCTCTGATAGTTCAGGAATACTATCATATCAGTATTGTCAACAAATGGCAGAGAAAATGATCCAAAAGTAAGTAGCTACAAAAGCATTATCTTGATAGAAAAGTTATGAAAATAACAGAAAGAGTTATGGTAGAACTAATTAGGAAGAAAGTTAGATTAGATGAGGTGCAGTCTGTGCCAAGATGCACTGCAAATGATACCCATTTCCTAGTGAAAAAAACTACAAGAGAAACCTGTAGCAAAGAACAAGGCAATATACCTTGCATTCATCAATTTGCAGGAGTTTGACAGAATGCTGTATGTCGTAGTCTGATGGTTGCTAAGAAAACTACAAGTAGATAGATGATCTGTTAAAACGATATAGATAAATGCCATCAAAAAGATGAGTAATGAGTTCTGCAAAGAATTTCGTATGCAAGTAGGTGTCCATCAGAGCTCAGTTCTCGCACTCAACTATTTATTATAATTCTCCAAGCCATAACAGAGGAGTTCATAACTGACTGTCCATGGGAATGTCAGTGTGCGATGAGCTCATTCTCAAATATGAATCTCTAGATTTACAAAAGGAATTCTAAAGATGGAAGCAAAGCTTAGAATTTTTTTGAGCTTGAAAGTAAACCTAGCAAAGATAAAAATTATAATTAGCAGAAAAGAAGACAGGATACTGTAGCTATCAGGAATTGGTGATGCTCAATAGAGAGAAAAGTTGGAGATAAAAATTTTATACAGTGTACCCAGTGTAAACAGATGCACAAGAGGTTCAGTGGATCATAGGCAGGCTGGGCGAGAGGGAAAATGTTAGTATGATCACCCTTGACATAAATTCTTTCAAATGCGCAGAATGTTCCTTTGAAGCTGTTGATAGCCTATTACTTAAGTCATTTAATTAGAAGTGAGAAAGTGTTCCAAAATCACAGTAGCCAGAGTAAGAACAACATAGGAAAATTTCAGGAAGCTATTACTGTTGCTGGCAACATGTGGATCCCCTTTCATAGAGAAGAGTAGATTCTATGATGCTTGTTTCCAAAATGTGAAATAACATGGTAGTGAAACATGGACACTGAATGAAGAGGGTGTTGAAAGACTAGAAATGAGGCAAGCATGCTTAGCTGGATATAACATGCATGAATGGAGAAGAACTGAAAAAAAAACTGGATATCAGAGAACTAGGATGTAGTGTGCAAGAGAGAATGGAGTTATTATGGATATGTGATTTCTACAAAGAATGACAGGTGGACAAAGTAGTAGCAGGCAATCCAGTTGGAAGAAACCTGTGAATGAGAAAGAACTAAGGAAAGCATAGAAAGAAGTGAATAATATGTGTGTACATAGGTAACAGCCTTTCTTTTACATATGCTTTAGAAACAAGACTGATATTCTTTAATTTCCTTTCCAATCAAGAATTTTTTTTTCCTATTTTTCTTGTGAGTTTTGTAATCTGTTCAGAACAATGAAGTCTGTAAATCCATCGTCACTACTGGAGCATCATAGTCTTCAAGATAAAGTGATTATGGCATAGGTTACTGTTCTTTTAAAGTAGGCAAGGTCAATGTGAGTGGTGTATACGTTATCATTGTAATTTGAATTTTGACTGTGAAATTTATAAGTCAGCAATTAGATATTTGCTGTTGTTTATAACTTGTAATTTTATGTGTGTGTGCAAATTAGCATTTTACAGCATCACTATTGTTTCTATCATTGTTTATTTTTGTGGATACTTCTATAGACTATAGACACATTGCCTACTTTGTGATCTGATTTTGCTTAGTGTTGTATAGCATAATGCACTGCATTTGTTCCTTATTGTAAGTGCACAGAGAGTATTAGAAAAGTGTCAAACTTGTATGTCAAACTTATGTGTCATTTCTAGTTGTGAAGTTCACAATTTCATGTTTGGAACGGAATCAGTGTATCACATTGGTTATTAGTAACAACTGTACTGTGAGGAGTTTTATTTCTACTGTTTTGGAAATTGAATATTAGTACAATGTTATCTTATATTCCTCAAGTGCTTTCAATGCAACCATTTTGAGGAGTATACCATCCACATACCCGATGCATATTGTGTTTATGCTTGAATACCAATTTATTTTTATCACAGCCAAGTGGAATGCTATCATGCATTCTACTTGGGTAACCCATAGCTACTCAAATTTTATGCTTAGATACTTTGATATCTGGACAGTGAAAGAGTATTCCTATTATACAGAACCATTAACTATTTCAGCACTATATTAGCTGCTTTTGTGTGTAGCTTTATTCTTGTGTGCATACACTCTTTCATATGGTTTCTTTTGTTTTTGCCACAGGAACATTGGCAAACAAACTTTTAATGCCTATGGTGCAGTTGTTGCCCGTTTTGTTGGTTTCTTCAAGGCAGTGATTTTTAAAGCTTTTAATTTGAATAAAGTATTAAGAGTTTTATGGCACAGAATCGGCTTTTTAAAAGTATGATATAAAAAATGAGCATTAAATTTTGCCACAAAGCAACATAATATGCACAGGCACAGTATATAAAAATCAATTAATTTTTTCAAATATCCTGGTACCTTCTGATTTACTCTACAATTTGATGGCACATTTGCAGGCAATATGCAGTACATGTCTGTGTTATACACAATGGTTGAAAAATGTATACTTCAAGATCTCAAAGAGGTTCTTGGATAACCATATATTATACCTCTCCAATTTGTATTGTGTGATAATACTATCTTTCTCCAATTTGTTTTGTTTGATAGTGGAGGCGCAATGGCCCAGTGGTTAGGGCAGCAGACTTGCGGTCATAGGATCACGGTTTCGATTCCCAGACCGGGCGTTGTAAGTGTTTATTGAGCGAAAACGCCTAAAGCTCCACGAGGCTCCGGCAGGGGATGGTGGCGAACCCTGCTGTACTCTTCCACCACAACTTTCTCTCACTCTTTCTTCCTGTTTCTGTTGTGCCTGTAATTCAAAGAGTCAGCCTTGTCACACTGTGTCACACTGAATATCCCTGACAACTACGTTAAGGGTACACGTGTCTGTGGAGTGCTCAGCCACTTGCACGTTAATTTCACGAGCAGGCTGTTCCGTTGATCGGATCGACTGGAACCCTCGACGTCATAAGCGACGGAGTGCCAACAACAACATTGTTTGATAATACTATCTAATTGTGTGGCAATATTGTGCATTGGTGTATTTATTTGAAATATTATAGAATAGAGTTTTTGTTTGTTTGTTTGTTGTTTACATCTTTACTGTATAGATACATGCTGAGATGAATTCTTCATGGCATAGGAAATAAGAAGTGCTAACCAAACCCCTTCTTCGATGAGCTTTTAAATTTTCATCCACTGAAGAAGTTTTAAGGGATATCTTAAGGAATAAAACAAACAAAAGTTAACAGATACCTGAATAAATCAGTAAACCAAGCTATAGAACATTAGAAGTACAAATTCATTCTCAAAGATACAAGAGATATTATAAACTACATGAAACAAAAGCAATCTAATTGTAAAAAAAGCTTTATGTCATTGAAAACTCAAAGCAAAACACAATATGAATCACATCTAACCACAAACTAATAGTCAGAATAAAATAAAAACAATAAAATGGAAAAAAAACTTCTCCAATATGACACTAGAAACTTGCAAGCCACAGAATATTTCAGGCAAACAATGTAATATACAAATTTCATATAAACATGGAAATCGTAAAATTTCATGACTATATATTTGATGCTTTCAACACAAATTACTACAGATTTTTTGAATAGGAGCCTATAAGCCTACAAAGCCTCACATTTAGAACTTTTCTACATACAAACCTATATGAACCATTATACTTCTCAGGAATACATATGAGGACAGAGTTAACAAACACTCTCATACACCGAAAGATAATATTGTGATGGTGATGAAGATGGCCACAACAAACAAGTTGAAAGCAATATACACATACAAACTTATATTGATTTATTCTTTAACTTCTTACAGATATTGGACAATGACCTTGCTGGGACATCACCTTATATATACGTGTGTTTGTGTGTGAATGTATACAGAGAGAGAAAGAAATAGTTAGGTACACACACATAACATTCATACCTAACAAGGAATAAACGTACAAAATAGAGTAAACGATGTTTTAGGAAACTAAAATAAGAAGAAGGTGTACATATACAAAATAGTGCAATAGATATTTCAGGAAACTGAATGTCATATCTTTCATACTAGACAACATTTACTAAGCTAATTCTGTTTCAACTTTCATTAATTAGGACTGAAATAGATTTGACTTTAACTTTTTAACTCAGACAATTATATATATTTATATATACACACACACACACCATCAAGATCATCATCATCAATTAATGTCTGTTTTCCATGCTGGTAAGAATTGGATGGTTTAACAGAATCTGGAAAGCTGCAGGGCGGTAGTGAGCTCCAATGTCAGCTTTGGCACAGTTAACATGGCTGGATGCCTTTGCTGTAGATCAGTTGGTATGGTAATGGCGAGACCTTTATTGGTCAGGTTAAATAATCAGAGATCCTCTTTTACAATCCAGGAAAGGCATATTACATCTTTAGCCAGCTATATATGGCAATTAAAAAATGACATAATGCTGTTATACAGCATCAACTGGAGATAGCTAGAATGTTCTAGGCCTTACCTTAATGGAAACAGAAGCACACTCTGCTTAGCAGAGACGAGAATCAATCTAAAAATTCCTACAATCTGGGCGCTTTCCTGAATTTGAAAAACTGTGATATATATATATATATATATATATACACACACACACACACACACACTTACTGATATATATACATACAGATATGTATGTATGGATGAAAGTTTACTTTGGGGTTTATTTAATTTTGTTTTCCTTTGTAGAATTCAAGCTTATCACTAACAAAGTGACAAACCTCTTTTGTTTAAGTCAAGACAGGTCTTGTGGGTAGCGGTTACTTGAATTGGCTGACACATGCATATACGTGTGCATGTCACAATAACACAAGTGTGTTTTATTGTTGTTTATGCACATACATCTATATGTAATCCATATATATATATATGAGAATTTGTGCATATGGAGAATCCCTGAAGTGTTTTCAAAATTTTCACTGGAGAATGTGAATCAGTTGGCTCTGTCTTTTTTGGGAGAACCCATAAGTTTCTATGAACATCAGTTGTTAAATAGCCCAATGCACTTATAATAAGAGCAAATGAAAATCTGTAACCTGATATAAGTGCCATAGGTTTTTCATCAGTTTTCCATAGATGTTCTCCTTTTCCTCAATTTTTCAAGACACATTGACATCCACTGGGAAGCTGATCTCACAACAATGCATGGCATTTGTTGTTCCATAAAACTATATTTGTATGTACGCTTGCATGTATGTATAGTTAAAAAAAATCACACAACACAAGCAGCATCTGAGGCAAAGAGGAGACAGTCAAACAAAAAAATAATACACAGAATCAGACATATGAAAGTATAAGCCTGGAAAGCATAGAAATATATAGCAAAAGACAATAAAGAAGTGAACAATGAAGCTCAATGCACTAAACGAAGTAACAGAAGGGAATTTCTGTGATACTCTTTATCAAAGAAAGGGAAAAGTATTGATAGGCAAGAGAAAGAGAAAAATGTGCAATATTGAATATTAGATGTTGATTTAAGTAGCAGATCTGAAGTAATCTGCAAGACTATGAACATGTTTCTCCTATACCACTGTATCTAAGATATCACAAATTTGTTACTAATCAAAAATAACGACACTATTATCATCACAGCAATCCTGCAGAAACAGATTTAGACAGACTCTACATTTTATACATGAGATTGTGGAATGCAATTGGATTGCAATTTTTCACCATGTGAGTGACATTATTTTGTGGTATGAATTTTGTTTCTGCCAGCCGCAATAGTTAAGTATGCTTATACTTCCATATAGAACTTGCTAGTAAAATCAATAGCACACCTCCAATAAGTCTTGTACAGTTATCTAACAAGTCTTTTCCTGGAACTTTGCTGTCATGAAGTTTTGTAATCATAGTCTCAAGGATTCATCATTGAAGCTGAGATGTGTGCTTGTGCAACAATACAGGAAATATACATCTCTTAGATTTTTTTCTAATCACCCTGAATCTTGATTGAACTCTTTTTGCTCAATCAGGATTTTTCCCCCCTTTGTATCTTTAACTTCCTGAGATGGAGATTCTGTTGAATTTATTGACTGACGTTCATATTTCTGTAAACAGTTGATTGGTTTTGATTAAATTACTTTTCTTTTTTTCTTTTAGCTACACTTTGCTGATGCTAGAGTTTTTTGGACAGCTTTTAAGTTTAGTTTAAAGATTAATGTGTATTTGAGTATCTTTTCACTGAATTTAAACATTGCTTCTACTTATTTTTCTCTTCTTGTTGATGGAGAGAGTAGTTATTTGCCTGTTTGCATGTGATAAGCAATACAACAAAACTGATAGTTTTATATAGATCAATGATCATTTTTTAACTGTTTTCCAAAGCCATGAGTGAATTTTCTTTTGTTTTGCCTTTCTTTAATTCTTCAATATTTTTAAGGCCCTGTTCTGTCAGGTGTTGAGAGGGCATATAAACAAATGTTAAATTGCCAAAATGAAAGAGCATTATACTGCTGTAAATATCCACCTCTGATTTTGTTAATTGTCATAAAAATTAACTCAAACATTCATATGTAGTCCTTTCAGAAAAATGAAGTTTCAAAAATGAATGTTATTTTTGAAAGATTTCACTAAGTGTATTTTTCAATTACTGACACACCTTGCACTTTTAGCTCATAGTATATTTTTAATCACCACTGCTCTTGTTAAATTTGTTGATGAAATATTGAGTACAATATCCAGTACATTGAGTACAATGATGATGATGATGATCCACTTGGTGTAATTTTCACAGTGTTTACACTTTAAGGAATAAAACTGCAGTCATCATTTTTTGCAATAAAATTACAATTATTTACTGTTCTGCATTCAACAAATGTTACTTGTTGAGTAATTGCTTAACCAAAAGTACTTTAGTTCCGCGTGTGATTCATCTCAGTGTATTTAGATTCTTATCCTGTAGCCAACAGAGGGATCTTATTTTCATAGGAATTAAGTCCAAAATTCCAAGAAAATTACATTTTATAGCTTCAGATTTTCTACAACTACAACTAAAAAGATTTTGTTTGCTCTTCTTGATATCTTCTTTTGAATCTTCTCTGCTAGTTGTCATGACCACTTATGTTGCTAGTAGCAAATCCCTGCATCATGAATTCAAGTTTCAGACACATATTACTATGATCTTGTATAAGGTTTTTCAATGATTGTAATCAGAAGAATAATCAGTTATTTAACAATACTGATAGCTGAGAGGGTATTCATTGTATATTCAATGAATAATCTTCCATGCCAAAACAACTGCTAACAATTAATATATAGTTTATAGTATGTGCATGCATACATGTGCATATGCATCTGTTATCACCTCTTGTTGGTTCATTTACAAACTGCTGTAAACCAGAGCCATCAGGAAGCTATTGGGCTCAATCAATAATGTCCATTGTTCAGTCACCAAGCCAGTCTTCATGGTGGTCATTGAAATTTCCTACAAATATAAAGATAGTACGTCCAGTTCGCTTATTCCTGTTAAAGTGCTTGGTCTAGAAAAGTTTAGTAGATCCATATCAGGATTGCAGGGCTTGTAGATGGTGTTATCGAAGTTTTTAGGAATGAAGAACACTAGAGCCTTTTCTGGGGATATGGGGAATGGTAATATCTTCCATATAACACATAGCAATGGTAATACTTCATGTCATATTTCTATGTCTTTGGAAGCACAGAGTTTCAGGAATCATGAAGTCAGCTCCATTAGGAATAGCTGAACCAAAAAAGGTTTATATGACAATTATTATAGAAAGCTCCACTATAAAGCATAGGTTAGCAATGTCATTTATATTAGACCCAACAATATACACGATTATTGTGATTTTTAAATCCTTGTTATATAGCTGATGAGTATATTAATGTTATTTCCATCAGGAAATCTGTTTTGCACAATAAGTAGATGCTTTCTGAATCAATCTGTCAGTAAACAAAACATCACAAAGTTTGCATGTTAGTTGGTAAACTATATCAGACTTTAATCACGTAAATCTGTTACATGCCATTTCAATGCTACTGACCACTCCTACCGTTTCTTGCTGCCTGTGAACTTCGTCTACCTTACAGTCACCCATCTCCTTTCATGAACAATAATTTTCTGTTTGAGGACATTTTTTTCTTGCTGGAAATAACAATCAATTTGTTTTTCTCTAAAATCTCTTCTCCTCTACCATCTTCAGTCATATTCATTCCATCTGGTTTTTCTACTCATTCATGTTACACAGTGTCAAACTCACACATGTTTGCTAACATCATCTTTACTTGTTCTTGCTGCACACTACTGACAGTTTTGCCACTAACTAACTATCTCTATTCTCCTGTACAAGAAATCACATACTACCGACTTCATGTATCCATTATTATCAAGGTTACTGAAAAAGCAGATGTGAAATTTGTTTTTCTAATTTTTCTTGTCCCTATTTTGATAAACAATCTACATCAAGAATGATGTAGATTGTATTTTTTCCCCATGGATTAATAGATACACATGATTCCCTCCTGGTAATGCAGGCTGTCTTTTGCTTGTACAGTTTCACAGGCTTTAGAATGCTAACGAAAATCTCAAATTTCTAATGATATAAGATTAAGAGTTTAAGAAAGCAAGACCATACAGTCATATATTGTTTGAGAAATCATGAAGATCCTATTATTTATACCAGGTATGTTTGTAAGAACATAACCATATGAAATGCTACTGAAGTGACTAAGCCCAGTCTGAAAATATAGGGAAACCTTGATGTTGTACAAAAGACAAAGGCAATACTGTGCTGATTGCTGAACAGTTGATATTTTTAGCATAAAAAAAAGATAAGCATGATCTCATAACGAGGGAAATTTTCTGAAGAGAAAGAATGTCAAAAAGCTCCTACCATCATCATTGTTTAACATCCACTTTCCATGCTAGCATGGGTTGGACGATTTGACTGAGGACTGGTGAAACCGGATGGCAACACCAGAAATCAATGGGCATCCAGTATCAGAATCAGTAACTTGAATGAAGTTTCCATGAAGATCTTTATAAAAGATGGAATTAGCCAGGTCCCATATATTTCTGTTAAACTATGTACTTGTGTACTTCCCAACCCTACTATATGTAATGTTGTTTATGCAATATCACTTTGTGCTTTTTAGAGAGGGATAAGTATGCACAGTTGAAACATACCCCATTTGATAGCACTTCAATTTTCAATTTCTCAAACTCTGAATAGCACATTAAACTAGTAATTTGAAAAACCATCAATTACATGAATGGAAATAATCAAAAACTGCTCAATGGCAAAAAAATGGTATGGGTAAACATAATAAAAATATATTTGAGACAAATCAATGTCCAGACTTCATGACACTATCTGATGTACCAAAAAGAATTCAAGTGGTTGATGCCAGGAGGGTAGCTTGCTTTGCAATGTGCTTAAAGTATATAAATATTCCATAGTAGCATCAATGCTACTCACCAACATTTAAGCAAACAGTACTAACTGAAGCTAAAATCATGATACAGCCATAATCATGATGATCTTGATTTGACAATTAACAAACAACTTACAACATGAATTGAATGCATTGGAAAAATGCATGTACATGTTCAAGTAATTACACTTCTATACTAAATGCTCAAGTATTTATATCTTTATACTAAAATCTAAGGCTTTTTCTTGAACGTGCAATGAAAATTATGGAAACAATCAAAAGTAGAGTAAAAGTCATGTTTATATTGTATAAACATATATATATATATAAGTTTTAATTCATAATGGTAAGATATCAATATAGATGGATTTACAATTTAATCTGACAGCACGCATTATATATACATGAATATGATGTATAGTAGATAATTATGTAGATATGTGTACATGTCTTCAGGATTTAATGTATAATAATAACAGAATAATTATTAATAAGTCATGAGTTTCTTAATATGTACATCATTGTACTGCTTTATATTTCAGTGTGCACATGTGTGTGTGTGTGTGTGTGTGTACAATATGGAGGGTGATAAATGAATGAAAAACATATACGAGTATCTAACTGGACAGGCAACTAATGTTCTCATGGCTTAATCACTAACTAGCTAAACTGATGCATGTAGAATAAAGTTTTTAGTATACTCAAGGCAATATTTTTCTTTTTACTGCTAAATCATGGAAGGAATATTCATGCCTGAGACTTTTGCAAGGTTTCAGACTAGTACGTTGGGGAGAAACCGTATTCATGAGTTGCTGAAGTAGGATGTTGTGCATAAAGTTATTGAGTTACCACTTAAAGAGTGAAGACTTGGTCCAATTGCTGCAACAGAGTGAACTCTAAAGGCACCTATGCATCAAGATCTAATAAATATCTTTCTGCTCCTCTGTTTCACCTGCAAAATCTTTTTTAATTGATCCCTTAATAAACAATTAGATTCCATACAGCCAGAACTTAGATGGGTTTATCCATATCTTACTCCATCAATGGATCTATTCAATACTTACAATGTAAAAAGAAGTCTCACAAAAATTTTACTTTATTGATGAAAAATTAATTGAAAAAAATCATTACCTTAGCTGATCCTCTGAATATTCTGTTTAATTAACTCTAATGGAGTTAGGTATGTTAAATAGGTAAATTTCAGTTGAAACTACTTTTCAGAAAACTATACTTTATCTTGATAGTGTATAACTACCATGCTTTGTCAAATATTTTGCTAACAATGGTTTGTTGATTTTCAGAATAATTACTATGTTGTAATAATCATTAGTATTTATTAATCTATTTTATCATTTGCATCGAGTGGAAAAATGTGCTATCCAAATAGTATTTTATAGTTGTCATTAGTATAACATTTTAATAGTAGGTAACATGAAAAATATATTGGTAGTAGTAACAATTACTCTTAACGCTAGTATATCAAAGTACTCAGTGGATAGTTTCAGTCAATGTTTTTAAAGAAGTTATATTTTGGCTGTTGTCTGTTCTAGTAAATATAGTGTCAAAGATGTCAGTAGCATCCTGGTTTGGTGTATGGCAGTACTTGTCATAACAGAGCATAAAAGTTGTATCTTAATAGAAGTCTGTACTGGCAATATATATTAATATATATTATATAAAAACAAGTATTTGTCATTAATATTAGAATCTATCATGTAAATAACAACAGATTATGACTGTCAGAGAAATCTTGTAATTTGAGGTTTTGAATATAAGTGCATTATAACAGACAATACAATTTTAAATGAATACTTCATAAAATACTCCCTTTGTCTCTCTATTTTACATATTACAGTTGTTAAATCTAACAACAGATTTTGGTATTTCTTACCTCCACTTCATTTTCACTGTCCTAATACAATTGCAATGGGCTGGGGTCTTAGTGATCTTAATTACAGGCTTATCAAGAAACAAAATGCATGTGTGTGTGTGTGTGTGTGTGTGTGTGTGTGTGTGTGTATGTGTGTGCGTGTGTGTGTGTGTATGTATATATAT
>NC_068985.1:103249171-103256861 GCF_001194135.2 Octopus bimaculoides | reverse complement strand
TATATATATATATATATATATATGTATATATATATATACTCCCTTTACATATATGATGCAAATGAAGCACAAAAGGTGTGCAATAGAGCAGAAAAATTCATGTCTTTAGGACGACATTGATTAGTAATGGAATTGAGAAAAAGGTTAAGTTTAAATAGAAAAACAACAATAAAATGCAGAAGTGGGAGGTGAAACATTGACAACCTTGTGTAAAGTTATGCAATGTCTCAATCAACTACATATCAAAAGTATACACTCAGAGAAACTGAAATGACCACAAGAATAGGTGCATGCTGGGTAGCATTTCTTACTGTACATCCCTTGTTTTGATTTGTGGACATGTCAATGTGAGAAAAAAAATTCTGATAACAAGCCTGGGGAAAGTATTTTGGGGGATATTGATTACTTCAATTAAGATTGCAATAGTAAATTATTTCCTAAGTGATATATTTCAAAGAATGCGAAAATCAAACTACTTCACTTGAAAGGTCATCGATAAAGTTATAGAAATGAATAATCTATCAAAAACAGTAGCAAAAGCCGTACCACTTAAATGGCTATAAATTTTATCCATCTTGAGAGAAATGAATCTGACTACTTAAAATATCTGAAACAACAAGTCTAAGAAATCCTCAGATAGATGCGCCTTTCTTACCAAAGATAATCAAATTGGAAAAATTAAGTCACTTAAATCATTACACAAGCAATTTATGTACTAAAATTCTACACCTAAAATCAATTTTAATTAACTTCATACTAGAATGCTTAATCAGTGACCTAAAGTTCTCTGCTACTGAATCCTGCAGAAGTCATGAGCAGTTGGAATTAAGCATATAACAGTTTGTTTTTTTTCTTTCCAATGTGTTTATATTCACTTCATTAAGCTAATAAGTTTTGAAAATTTATATTTCTATAAACTGATGATGCAGTTATCTTGTGGTTATATATTTTCTCAAAGCTGTATAGGAGGTTAAAGAATGTACATTGACCCAAAACTGATTCTAATTCATAATACCCGAAGATATAACAATTTTTCTGAATGGGTCTGAATATTATTACATAAACCTCAGCTTTCCTATGAACTTAGCAATTAATAGAAATGAATCTGAGCCAAAGTATCTATTGCTTATCAGATAGATGGCAACAAGTAAAATTATTGATAACCAGCTACCATTTAGTTCATAACAAAGATATATTTTTCTAGTATAAATAACATTTTTGACAGTCTGGTGTTTATACATTCACTGCACTGTTTGTTTGTAGTTTCACTCTAAGATTATTGACTGCACACTAGGTAAAGCATAGAGTCTATCAGAACTTGAATCAGGCACACTAAAACACCAAGCTTGGTCTGCTACCTTTCAGTAAGATTTTCTGATTAAAAAACAGCAAAAATATTCTAATTCTATCCTGTAATGACTTTCAGTCTTAATAAGCATCTTTTATAACATTTACTGAAATCCAAATAATTAATATATCATCTTTAGTTCTTAAATTCTCCAAAAATCATAATACTGATATTGATTATAAAGTTAAAAACCAAATCAGTGAATGTCAAGTAAAAAGTTAACGCAAATTTCAATTAACTTCAATGCAGTAACATTGAATATCATATAATATGTCATGTTTCATATATGTTAATTTAGCTTTGCTTTGCTATTGAAACAAAGACAACCAAACACTAAAGAAAAAAGCAACTAAAATCAATGCAAAGATTCAACACAAAGTTGGATCTATGTTCAGTCATCTGGGTATATAACATAAATTGTGATTTAGAAGTATGATAATTTAATGTTTTCATATTATGTCTGTATTTGGTATCCACAGACAGAAAATTAAACATTCACAAATTCCATCCACCCCATAAATGAGTACAAAGGAAGAAATATGTAGCTCACTGAGGTAAGAAGTGCGAGCACTACATATCTGGAAAGAATTTTGTCAACTTAGACTGTTAAAATAACTATTGCGTGGCAACATTAACTGTTGAACATCTCATAGTTCCTATCACCATTTCTATATCAAATGTGACTGCATCTCTAAATACATAATAGGAGAGGCCACTACATTTTATGTACATCAGATTACGTATAAATTTGATATTTACTGAAAAGCATTAAATAGAAAAGTGCATCATATTTTCATCAAGAAAATATGTAAAAAAAAAAAAAAAGAAAACTCAATAAAAAATAAACAAAAGGGAAGGAAAAATTCTTAAAAGCTAACGAGAGGGACTTGATTGTTGACATTTTCTCTATAGCCAACTTGGAAATATAGCCAAGATTTTGTGTTATCAGGAATTTTAGACATTACAGTCCACATGTGATGTGGTTCCAAATTCTTTGAGGGTATGCTTCTCATAATATGAAGTGTGTCCACTAGAATTTACATTTTGTTGTTATTTTTTTATAAGATTAAAGTTGTTTCAACGGGAGCCAAAGAGAAAACAGTAATTATTCAAAGAAGCTGAAACGTTTCCCTGGTCAGCCATTTCTAAAGTGGCAAAACTGTAAAAGAGCTTGTTGTCTTGGAATCTCATTTCAATGTACATTTATATATATATATTCATTCAGATATACATTGCATTGTTTAGTTTAAGGATTTATTTGATATTTCTTTATATATTTTTTCCTAAGAATATAACCCAAAGGTTTCAACATAGTTGGAAAAAGAATGAGCTTGAAATGAGGTTCTCTCACAATTATTAGTTTAACCATACTAACTCTTTAAACCAAGTAACCCACTCTGATCAATATTAAATTAACGATCTCTAGGGAGTTTACTGTTAATTCAACTATATACTTATTTAATATCTCTTAAGAAATCTTTGTTTCAATAACATTAATTTAAATTAGAAAAAGCTATATTTACCTAAAACTTAGCTTTTTGTTACTTTCCCTCAATGTCTTGGTAGTGAGACACAACTGAGATGTGATTATTGGATAGTATGTAAATATCGAATCTGTCATTTTCCCATTATTTTTCACTTTAGAGAAAGAGTTAGGAATGGTCAATCTTATATAAATCTAATCATTTTCCCTACATACTTATTTTAGACTCAATAATATCGGAAAGCTAAAAGAATAAGAGCTCATAAGCATTAAATTTAAAACTGTCTAGTAAACCTACCCCATAAATCAAAGTGTGTGTGGTTGTATGAAGAATTTATATGCTAAATGTAAATCATTATTATTCGACCAATTAAGTTTGTGGTGCTGCCAAAAAATTTAAACACTAAGGCTTCTGAAGTTGCTAAATTAATAAAACTGCAAAGCACTTTTCAATGATCAGTGACACCTCACTTTCAAGCAATCAATATGGCACATTTCTGACATTTATAGCACACACGCACACTTCGTGTGTGTGTGTGTTAAATGTATTCTAATATGCACCACAATGCAGAAGGTAAGTTTTGAAAAGTTCACAAATCAGTTTTGAGTCTGAAACTGAGATTATATTTTAATTACATTGCTCATGCCATAATAAAAGCATGAACAATACAATTCCTTTTTCTACCAATGCAGCTAACTGTGTCTAACTCTTTAATTCCATAAGCAATAAGATTACTTAATGAACCCAACTAAAAATACACTGGCAAATTCAGAGCAAGCTATCTCTTACAGAAATATGAATTTTAAAAAGAAATGCAATGTACTATTATCATATAGAGAATATCATAAACTTGTTCAGTTAAAGAAAATATTAATGGAATTATATCTTCAAAATAACTATATGACTTCTATGTAAATGGTTATCTTAAGTGCAACATAAAAATGAACACAAACACTTGTGTGAGGTTGAACAACATACTTGTAATATACCACAGGTTTGGTATATGACAGCTATATGGCTTTACTTCCATAAGTTATGTTGTACTTTTAAATATATAATTTGTAGCTATCAGTTGGCACACACATATATATATTGTGTATGTGTGCATGCATGCATGTACATATAAGTAAATATATGTATATGTGTGTTAATTTATTTTTCATCCATAAAAACTGTAACTAGTTTTAAAAATATACCTAAACATTATCATTCCATAGCTACTGAAGGATTTAAGTAGCATACAAGTTCTAGCAAGAAGTTGTTCAATGAAGAAGTTATTTTACTATAACTCTAAATTCTTAATCATTTTAAAAATTAACACAGTGTATTTCAACAGAAATATGATTGTGAAAGAGTTATTGCATTGATTTTAGAAAGGAATGCAATAATATCTGAATTATAAATGCATGATACAGAAGAATTTAAACCATCATCCATCTTTTTTTCACTTTATCCTATGAAACAAATAACTCTAACAGTCAATGATAGCAAACTGTATAGCTGTCTTATTTTTTCTATCATAAGATTGGTTAAACAAAACTGGACACAACCAATAAGCTGCTTCTCACCTCCTTTGCTTAATTTCAGTTGGATAAGTTAGGTTAAGGCTTTTGAAATTTCAAAGCTTATATAAAGTGATGATATATATTTTGCTGAGAAACTGGTGCAAATATATATAACATTAACCAATTTCCATAATCCAGAATAGTCTATTTAATAGAGAAGACTGAATTTATAATCCTTTGGAAGAGGAGAGGACTAATTCCATTTCAGATATTTACAAATAACCACATGTAGCAATGAAGGTACACTGGCAAAATAATGTTCATACAAATACACTAGCTATCTTATGCAATATCAAAACAATCAGCCGAAATTGCATTCATAGAGATAATTGATTCTGCTGGTGAATTTCTAATTCCACATATCTGTACACAACACAACCCATTGAGTTCTATATTAATCTTTGGATCAAGTTCATCAATAATATGTGTGTTTGTGTTTACACTAATGTGATGTGCATAAGAACACACATTATCTCTATCTCTTTAATTCCTTTAATATAGTAATAGTGCATGAATGAGTAAATGCAACTGAAATCATGTAAACATGTAAGTCAATAACTAATTACGTATCAATTATTAGTTTGACATTAGTTCAAAGTAACTAGCTTATAGAAATTAAAGAATTAACAAGCTTCATGAAAAAATTACATCTCTAAAAACTATATCCTCTTTAAAATTACAGTAATTATTTAAAATCTAATTTTACTACATTTTTGTAAGCATTAAACTTCTATCCATGTTACACAGAGTGTCTTAGAGAATTCAAGAAGTAATTAAATGTACAATACTTAGTCTATCAAAATTTCAATTCTTTCATTTCTATCATTTACGTTAATATATTTAAACATTTTTTAAAAACTATGTAAAATGCTTTTTAAGCATTATGTCATAAAAAAATAATCTTCCAAATCAACACAATTTAAAGTTCAAAAACACCAAAATAATATTTAATGCGTTTTAGGAATAGGAAAATATAACTATTGTAAATTACCCAATTCCCCTTTAACGAAGAAGAAAAAAAAAACCCCCAGTTTTTTCTAAAGACTATATTCATTAATTGCAGTAGGATTTATACAAAGATCTTTAGTGAGAGTTTGAAATGTGTGATAACAAGTCCTTTTACAGTAAAATTTCAACCAATTTAGAACATTAAAGGAGTGTTTCAGCCTTTTTAATACCACTTAGTTTTGTCTTTCTCATTCCGTTAAATGAAGGTAAACTTCACTGTAATAAATATGTATAGATATATACATATACATGCTATGTACATGCACAGAGATATATATATATATATATACATATATACAAAAATATATATATATGTATATATGCATACATACATATATATATGTATATATATATACATATACACACACACACATACATACATATATACATTTGTGTGTATATATATATATATATATATATATAAATATATATATATATATATGTATAAGTACATATATGTATATATATGTATTCATAAGTAAACACATACATAATTACATATGTGTATGCATATGACTATATATATGTGTGTGTGTATGTGCTTTAGCAAAGTTTTTGTTGGGCTGTGTTATTGCTAATATGAAGGGTGAGGCTACTCGCCAGTAAATACCCACCTCTGACAATAACCTGAACAAGCAGCGAAGAAGGCCCTCGGCCTAAAGAGCTACTTGCTTGACAGCTGTAGCTGCCAGCATCCGAGTTCTGTACGCGGGAAACGACCACAGTCCCATTGGCCAGCAGTTGAAGTCTGTCGGAGTTAAACTGCAGTGTGCGACCATTTTTGGTCCACTGTGTTTTGATGATGGGAGGGTTGGCGTCGACGTTGCAGACCAAGGACTGCTGATGTCCGAGAGCCCAGTAGATGCGGTGGAGCATTTTCAGCATCTTAGGCAGATCTGGGGGAGGAACATAATATGATTAGCATTATCTGTCTGATTGTGTAATGATTGCAACCGATATAGTATCAGAGATAATTTGAGATATTATCATTTAAAATTATTTCTTTTTACCTATTTTATTTTGTTTTCTCTTAAGGTTTGGGAAAGTATATTTACGTATCTTATAATTTGAGGAAAGAAGGGGAATCAAAAACTCTTCTTAGAAAAGTAATATTATTACAAATTTCTAATATAGTGGGGAAAAATAATAATGCTTAAAACAATTTCAAAAATATTTCTATTAAAACATTATTGTTAGAGACAAAGTGTAACAAACAGAATTATAACAATTTAATAATTTCCAGCAGATAATTGAAATACTTCAGAAATTTTGCTACACTAGAGTTACATAAATACACTAGAATTTAGTATTTTAATTATATATACATACATACATATATATATACATATACATATATATATATATATATATATATATATATATATATATATATATATATATATATATATATATATATATATATATATATATATATATACATATGTCTTTATATGTTTTCATATATAAAGATATCTAAACAGAAATATATCTACATATATAAAATACACATATATATGCATATACAAACATATACATACACAGACATGTATGTGTGCATGTGTATGCACATGTGTGTGTGCATATATATATATACATGTGTGTGCATGTATACATACATACATATATATATATATGCATTCTTGTAAATTATAATAGTTTATAATTAGTTAAATTATACATTTAAAACAGGCAATGAAATATAATATTTTTAGATAGGGCTTTTATTATAAATACATTTATTTCCTTAATCTGAAACTAAGTTTTTTGTCATGTTAATTTAGATTTAGAATCAAATAACAAAAAATGAGAAACAGACTAAGTTGAGGAATTTTAAAATTTAGTTAATTATTTGTTAATTTCTTATATTTTTTCATCTAAGAATGTGTTTTAATATTTTAATAAATGAAAATATTTTGTATTATACTAGTGATTATAATTCAGAATAATAATAGATAATCCATAATAACAAAAATATTTACTTATGGACTAGGATGGATGTATTATTATACAGCACTGTGATAGTGTAGCGAACACTGAACATTCAAAAAAAATTCACACAATTGTTTTGCCAAAACATAAAAAATAAATAACAAAAATGAAACAATAAAAGAATAGTAAAAGAAAAGGAAGTTTATCAGATACCTGTTTATAAAATAATAATAATAATAATAATAATAATAATAATAATAATAATAATAATAATAATAATAATAATAATAACAACAACACCATCTTTTTGGTGTTTTTACTTTTTAATTTAAAACTAATCAAAATACAGTTTAACA
>NC_068985.1:103247049-103248719 GCF_001194135.2 Octopus bimaculoides | reverse complement strand
CAAATGATTGAAAGGAAAGATATTTAAAATAAATATACATACATACATACATATATATCTATATCTATATATATATATATATATATATATATATATATATATATAAGTGTAATATTTGAATACTGGGACACATCATGAGAGACAGCTGAAAACTAAAGGATCTTACATGTTGCTCATGTAATCACTGTAAACATAATAATAGGATGGGGAAGAGGATTAGTAATTTGCTATTAGAGAAACCCTTAAAAATTTTCTCTGAACAATTAGATCTTTCAGCATTATCCTTTTGACACCACTCTTATATTAATAATAATAATGATAATAATAATAAATATTTTATTTTTATATTAATATTTACTTATTTCCTTTGCACTGTTTGGATATCTTGCACACAAACATTTCCAAATATATTAGCAAATTTTTAGCAACTATTTTTTATCCTTCTCTCTTTCCTTTTAGCCCTTAAGGTAACCCTGCCCCATCCCTCTATTTATCTTGTATACAACAAAAATTTTAATTCTATCTTTAATAAGTGCATGAAGATTGAAAATGGGAAACTTGAACTAAAGTGTTGTGAAGTTTCAGCTTCCAGTAAAATACAACGATTACAGGTGAGTTCACTGCCATCAATTCACCGCAGAGCAAGTTCACCACCATCAATTCGTTGTATAGAAAGTTCACTGTGAGGAAAGCGCCAAGAAAATATATCCATTGTAACTCACCATTAATAGTTAAAAACTACTTTATTGAAAAGAAAAAATGGTGGATTGATGACAGTGAACTTTCCCTGTGGTGGACTGATGATGGTCAACTTACCAGACATGAAATACAATATATTATGTATAATCACATTCAGTATTCTTTATTCTTTTATACTCACACTTAAGTGATTACATAAATGTGTACACACATACATACACACACACACACACACATGTATTTGTTGGGATTCCTTGATGATTAACTCAATTTTCACATGGAGATTGAAACATGTAAGTATTAAGTATGGTCAGCCGGATAACATGTGGATGCACTACATATTGTCTGGCTGATAACACAAGGGAAAAACTCCAAGGAACACTGACACAGACTACCAATAGATTTCCAATAAATATGAAATCTGTATCATGAATTAAGTGCATATATATGCACATATGTATGCTTTATACAGATATAAGTACAGTTGAAGCCACAAATCATGTTATCAAACAGTTGTTACCAAAAGTTGTGGGTTGCAAATACATTGCTTCATATTATATAGTCTGTTTATTGTTATTGTCCAGTTATTAGTATCTAAAATGATCCATCCCAATGTGATTACAATAAGTGGCTTCAACTTTGTGTGTGTGTGTGTGTGTATGTGATTGTTTATGCACACACACACACACACACATGTATATATATATATATATAGAGAGATAGACAGATATGTACAAATAGATAGACAGATATGTACAAATATATGCATATACATGTGTGTGTGCATGTGTCTCTATACATTGTACATATATTTATGAATATATAATTATGCATACAAATAAACACACACATATATACACTAACTTATACTTTTGTATATATGTGTGTGTCCTTTTGTTTGTGTGTGCGTGTGTGTGTGCATATATATATATATATATATATATATATATATATATATATATATATATATA
>NC_068985.1:103244742-103246710 GCF_001194135.2 Octopus bimaculoides | reverse complement strand
TTTGAATAAGATCATTAACATGTGAAAGAAGCACAACAAAGTTCAGAAATTTGTGCAAAATTATGGTAGTTATGAAAATGGTGTTGATCTTGAAAGCATGTAATTTCAGTTAATGTCAAAAATAAGAAACAAAATAGTGAAAAACGAAAATGAAAATTTAAAAATGTCTCATCAACTGTTAGGATTAAGCAACATTTTCTGACAAAAATAAAGACATGATGAAAGTGATGACAGACAATGACATCAACAGAACAATTACAACAATAAATACATTTTTAGGTGCAAGAGTCATTTTATTACATTTTTTTTTTTGTTAGTAGGACTGTACAGTGTCAATTCACTAGGTTCTAATAAATGACCGGTACTTTTTTTGTCTTGTCATTTATCAAAAGAACTGTATGTGCAGATCCTACAATTTTTGTATTTAAGAAAATATTGTTTTCCTTATTAGTGACATGAGAGATAAAGTTAAAAACTAATTTTATACCAGTATTAGATTAATTTTCTATGAAAGTAAGTTGCACAGTGTTCAGTTCATCACTTACATTCTCCTCTGTTTCCATAAGGGATAGACTACAACATATGAAATGTTCGTCCAAAGCCAGCCAGTTTGCTTTCATCTTTCATCCGAATCTATAGCAAGGTCGAGTACTTCCACAAATATAATATTTCATCTAATTTGGTCATCGTTAATTTGTAAATATGATCTTAAAAAGTGGCCAGTCATGTATGTAGATTTCTTAAAGCAGTTTTAATTATAATTAATTATTTTGAATATAAAATATTAACAACTGAAGATGTATGCTCACATAATGCTACAGAAAATTTTAATCCAGGAAATTTCAAGTAGGTAGCAACAATCCCAATGCCTCTTTAGAGACATATATCAAGGAAGGTGGTAGCACTCACCTTGGAAAACATCTTATCAGACTTTACAATAATATAAGATCATTAAGCTTCTATGAGAAGAGCAACCATTGCTTTAATCAGAACTAGAATGTATGTCATTATTCCATTAGAGCCAGTGTAAATGTTACAGCTAGCATCAGCAGTTTTATAAAGCTAGTTGTCTATATCTTCAGCATAATAAGGTTCACATTAATCTCATGCCATAAGAATTAGTTTCTGAAAATTTAAGACCTATCTTATGGTAAGAACTAATATTCATTTTTAAGTAAAAAAGATACTTTAACTCCTATTCAAGTTTAAAGACTATTTTTTAAATGATTTAGAAAAAAGAAGTCATTTAAGTTTCTAACAGGACTTTAAAATTAGTTAGCCTAGAACACATTCTTTCAGAGAGTAGTCTATAATGTCATTACAACCAGTTATACATATCAATAGGATATGGGTATCAGCTTCAATGTTGATAACATTAGATTTTTAAGATTCAAATATATGAAGCCATGTTAAAAACAGGATTCAAATTTCTTACATTATAGTAAGCAGTTCGAAATATTTTAGAAATAGTTAAGATTAGGGTTCATGATGGCTGCATCTCTCTAAAAAAATTTAGATATAAATTCAAATATAATGTTTATTCATTTCAAGTACAGACTATTAGAAAAGTTAAATTAAATATATATTTCAAATTAGGGACAAACTAAAATTCATTAAAATTTAATCCAACATGATCATACAAATATTCAATTAAAAATTAAAATAATAACAAATAATAGGATTCTTTTTAGACAGTAATATAAATTTAAAGAAGATACAGATAACAAAACACCAAAACATAAGAATTTTGCAGTTTCTATATCTATCTGTAAGCTATAATATATATTCATGTACACACACACATAAATCATACACACAGATAAGTCATAAATGCATACACATAAACCTACATGTCCAAATAAACATGGTACATAAAGACTCATACAGACATATATATATATATGCATGTTTATATATATATATATATATATATACATATATAAACACACACACACACACACACAAATA
>NC_068985.1:103242475-103244612 GCF_001194135.2 Octopus bimaculoides | reverse complement strand
ATATATATATATATATACATACATACATGTATATGTATATACATATAAGTATATATGTATACACACACACATATATATAAATAATAGAGATTCAGTTGAATTAGGTACTTAAGTTGAGGCACTGAGATTGTTTGGTAAAGTCCACGCAGCTTTGAGTTAGGTGAATGATAAGCAAATAAGTAACAAAGATTTCCAGGTATCAGTACATTACGGTCGTTTCAAGTGGCTCCATTTAATCGATCAATGAAACCATTACATAAATATGAAATAAGCCACTCTCCTTGGAAGCAGCCAACCATATAAATTTCCAACATAAAGAATAATCTTACTTATACCTGGAAATCCTTGTTACTTATTTGCTTTTTATAAATATAAATATATAGAGATATATATATACACATATATATTGAGTTAGTCATGGCCTGGGCCGATAATGGCCAAAACCAATCAAAGTTATATATATATATATATATATATATACCCACACACATATACATGTATATATATACATATATATATATGTACACATACATATATACCCACACACATATATATGCATACATATACAAATACGTTGATAGGTTTCAGCCAGTATTGGCCCCGGCCATGTCTAACTTAATAGCACCACCTGGCAAAGTCATTCAAATCAGGTATTGGACAACACGGCCTGCTCAAGGAGAGAGTTATTGTTTATGGAGTCACATCCAGACATAGGAGGTTTATCTGGGATTTTTTGAAGGAACTTGTACAAAGACTTCTTGAACTTTATGGGGTCTGTTTCTGCTTTAATATGCTTTGGTGCAATGTTAAAGAGAGTGGGGCCAATTGAGGTGAAATAATTGTGCTGTATTGTTATGTAATGCGAGTATGATTTAGGTTGTGGGCAGATACCACGAGGTCCAAGTCTTGGGTGTATCTTAAAGGTGATGCCAACATCATTTGGGCAATGCTGATGGAATATTTTCCACATCATGCTGATCATGTAGCGCTCATGGCGGCACTGAGGAGAATAAAGCTTGACCTTTTCCAGTTGACCCCAATAGTCAAGGCTTGTCATGCCATCTGTCTTTTTTTGTAATTAACTTTTGAGGTGCTTCAATTTTCTTGATACTTTGTTTCATGTGGGGAGACCACAGTGGACAACAGTATTCAAGGTGGGGGTGGGGGTGGGGGGTCTGGCAAAAGTAGAGAAGAGAAAGATAATGGTGTGGATATCTATCGACTGGAAAGTTCAAAGAATTCAGGAGCACATTCTGCAGGCCATGTCAACTTTGCAGTTTATAAGAGAGGCCCAGCTTATGTTGTTGTCTACAATAACTCCCAAGTCTCTGATGTTGTTGGATGCCATGAAAGTTTCACCTGAAGGAAGGAGTATGGAGGTTTCAGGGTATCTTTTCCAAAGTGGATTAATTCAAATTTGTCCTCGTTCAGCAGCATATTCTTTTCTGCCCATTGGATGACAGCCAGTATAGACAGACACACACACATATATATACATATACAAATATATATACACATATGAACAAATACACATATATACACGCATACAAGATACATATGCATATATACATAGATATATACATACATACATACATATATATATATATATATATATATATATATATATATATAAAATCATAAATATACAGGGATTAGCTTGAGTTGCTTCTCCAACATACTGAAAATTTAGAAATAGCAGTCAAAGAACTACTGATTCCAAACTACAAATTTTTTCTCTAACGGATGGCGATATTTATGGCACACACAGAACAAAAAACAGAAGAGAAAAGCAAAAACAAACCTGCCTTTAGTTAATTGGGTACGACATTTCACGGTTAAGAGTATGAATTCACTCTATTCCGTTCTTCAGCCCAATATTCTGATAAAGAACGGAATAGAGTGGATTCATACTCTTAACCATGAAACGTCGTATCCAATTAACTAAAGGCAGGTTTGTTTTTGCTTTTCTCTTCTGTTTTTTGTTCTGTGTGTGCCATAAATATTGCCATCCGTTACAGAAAAAACTTGTAGTTTGGAATCAGTAGTTCTTTGACTGCTATTTCTAAATTTTCAGTATGTTGGAGAAGCAACTGAAGCTAATCCCTGTATATTTATGATTATAAATGGTTTTACCGAT
>NC_068985.1:103239843-103240734 GCF_001194135.2 Octopus bimaculoides | reverse complement strand
TATATATATATATATATATATATATATGCACATATTTATGTGTGCATACACATGCACACACACACATATATCTTCATGTATCAGCATGGAAAGAGGACATTAAATGATGATGATGATATATATGTGCATGTACATATTATATGTGTGTGTGTGTGTATACATATACAAACACACACATATATATATATCATCATCCTTTAAGATCCGCTTTTCATGTTGAAATATGGAGATATATGTGTATGTACACACACACACACACACAAACATATATATAGATGTATATTATATGTGTATATATGTATATATATATATATATATATACATATATATATATATATATATATATGCTAACTAGGAAAAGAGTTTTTGTATGAGGCAGATGTTCAGGAGCAATAAATGTGCAGAAAACAACTTTCGCCACATTCCAGGGGAAAAAAAACTAGAAGTAGTTGATGGCTTCCGTTATCTAGGTGACCAAGTTAGTAGCAGGGGAAGGTGCACTGAAAGTGTAGCTGCTAAAATAAGAATAGCCTGCGCACAGTTCAGAGAGCTCTTACCTCAGCTAGTGACAAAGGGCTTCTTACTCAGAGTAAAAGGCAGACTGTATGACACATGTGTACGAACAGCCATGCTACATGGCAGTGAAACATGGGCCGTGACTGCTGAGGATATGCGTAAGCTTGCAAGGAATGAAGCCAGTATGCTCCTATGGGTGTGTAATGTCAGTGTGCATACTCGACAGAGTGTAAGTACCTTGAGAGAAAAGTTGGTCCTAAAAAGCATCAGTTGTGGTGTGCAAGAGAGACGCTTGCACTGGTATGGTCATGTGGCGAGAATAGATGAGGATAGCTGTGTGAAAAAGTGCCACACCCTGGCAGTTGATGATGTATA
>NC_068985.1:103222450-103235431 GCF_001194135.2 Octopus bimaculoides | reverse complement strand
ATATATATATATATATATATATACGACGGGCTTCTTTCAGTTTCCGTCTACCAAATCCACTCAGAAAGCTTTGGTCGGCCCGAGGCTATAGCAGAAGACACTTGCCCAAGGTACCACACAGTGGGACTGAACCCAGAACCATGTGGTTGGTAAGCAAGCTACTTACCACACAGCCACTCCTACGCCTATTCTTCAATTTTAAAATGATTTTTCCTTCTGGAGTTGGAGCAGCTTGATAGCATTCGAATTTTTACTTTCATCATACATTGCCTCTTTTCTGTATCATATTGTTTCTCTTAACTGTGTTTCAAATCTAGTACATCTATATTTCAGTGGCATATGGAAACTGTAAAGCACTCATGGCTCTAAATTTAGTAAATAGAAACAACCAAACTACCCCATGAAATATCAAAAAGTATGTAACAGGGAAACAATAAAAAGAAGTATTAGTATTTTAAAGCTACTTAAATTAAAATTAATGACAAAATATTGGAACCTGTCTAAATACTACACAACTTTCAAACACTATTACAATATATAGCAATAAAAGAAAACAAACACAAAATATACTCCACCATTTTATGTCAAAACCATTACCCTCAATATTTCATGTGTCATTATTCAAATCTTTTCAACAAAATCACCAGTACCATTACTTGAGACACTAAATCATCCAATTTCCAAAGAGTGTAGCATAAAACATACAAAACAAGATGAATAGCACTAAAATTGAATTACTCTCAAGTGTGGCAGAGCTTGATATACTTAAGTGTAAATAGTTCATAATCTGTCGCTAGATTTTTACTCTGTGTCTGAACACCAACAGTGAACTTTCAAAAGCCTTGTACAATTGATAAAACACAGCCAACAAACTGTTGGATTTTACTAAGTTATGAAAGGCATTAAACATTTCCTGATGCTAACAGTCAACAATTCTATCAATGCAAATTGCAATTTATGTTAATTGTAATAATGCTGGAGGTTTCACAATCCTCAAGTTAACTTTTCATACAAAGTTCATGATAAATAGTGAACACAAGCAATGGCTTTATGCTTAAGAAGCTTGATTCCCAACTACATGATACCAAGTTCAATCCAACTGCACAGCAGTTTGCATACATTTCTACTATCGTTTGGGTTAACATCAATGTTATGAATGGAATTCAATAGATAGAAATTGTGCACCGTATGTATCTTAATGTATAAAAGTGAATTTATATATCTATGTTCCAGGTCACAGTTTTGCACCTAAATAACTGAGATTTCAGAACTACACATGATTTCATGAAGATCACAAGCTATATGGTTTATGAATTTATAAGCAGATTATTTAGAATCAGCTGGGAAATGAAAGACTCAATGACCATGAGGTAAGAAGTCTGCTTCCCAGCAATGTGATCCCAGGTTCAGTCCCACTGTGTGACACCTAGAGCAAGTGTAAGAAGCCCATCATGTGTGTGTGTGTGTGTGTGTGTGTGTGTGTGTGTGTGTGTGTGTGTGTGTAGACATCTCATTGTTTTGATATCTCATGACAGTTGGAATTGAGTGTCACTGTCATGCAAGCAGAGTCATTCATTTCCAATTTTCTGAAAGAATATGTCTGACCATGGGGAAATATCACTTTGCTTTGAAACAGATGAGAGTTAGCAACAGGAAGGGCATCCAGTTGTAGAAAATCTGCCTCTCTTTCAGACACACACCTCACATGTTTACCACACATGCAGGAGAAAACATATGTCTGTTTAGTAGTCTTCTTAATAATGGTATCATTGTGTAGAGAAATTATCGTTATAACAACCACAAGTCCTCCTTCAACATCCTGAAGAGACATAACACCACAACCCTAACCAAGCAGGTATGATCTTTGAAAGAAAGTGCCCCAAGTACAGCCATTAAGTAGAAGATTTTGGAGAAATATAAAGCGTACTTCAATAGCAGCAGGATGTGTAGGCTATGCGATTCTAAAGAGCACCCAACACCCAAGCATTTACCTGAAGAGCAGAAGTGAAATTTTTAATCCTTGCCACATGAAAGGAAGTACATCCTATCATACCTGCATGCCCTATCACGACTATAATCACCAGTCCCCCAACTTTGGCCCCCCCCCGTCAATACCTGGGAGTCCAGCCAAGAGTTTGACCAGAACATACACTAATGCACCCACAAACAAGCACACACACTCCAACACAGTGGACACCTTATCCAATAGACTATTTTCCACCCCCAAAATAAGCCCCCACACATATTGTACCCTACACATACTGCATGCACACATAAAGGCCCCATGGATTTAACCAATACGTAAAAGAAAGGAAACACACTAACGAACACATACACGTATGCCCACATCCCTCTGCAGAGGTTATACATATAGTACCACTACACACATTCCATTTTGACAAGAACACCAACTTTAAAGACACATACATTTCCCACAAACTTTTCCAGAAAACACTTACCAGCTTGCAATAAAACCACCCCCAGGGCCGATGTTTTGGTACCAAAGAACACAATTCTTACCTCAGTCCCCTGCTCGATTTGTTTCGTCATCTTTTTCACAGCCACCACAAACTGGAGGTGTCTATTCACCTTCATCAATAGAGAATAATCACCACATTTCATTCTATGATGGCTACCTTTGATGAGCGCAGGGTTACGTAATCAGACTGTTGCCTAACACTCCACTGAATCTCTAGTGCAAAACCGATTGGTAAGATCGGCCATAACGGATATATAATACTGTACACTTCAATTAATATACACACACACACACACACACACATATACATACATATATAAATATATATACGTGTGTTTGTGTTTGTGTGTGCATGTGCATGTATATAAACACACGTACACATCATCATCATCATCATCGTTTTAATCTCTATTTTTCTAAGCTTGTATGGGTCAGATGATGTTCTGATGGAGCAGAGTTTCTAAAGATAAATGCCCTTCCTGACACCTGTTTCCAAACAAGATAATCATCTCTCAGTCTATCAAACAGCAGCCATCACCATGTTTATGCAAAGAACTGGAAATAAACAACATTCAAATGAGCTATTTGTTTGCAAAAGTTGTGCAACATATTACAACTTGTTATGAAGCCCAAACACACTTTTGCAGTAGACTGCAAGCAAAGAACACCATCTCTATGAACAATAAGATTGTTGTTTACAGTCAGCTAATACATGTAATGATGAGTGGAAATACAAACACACACAAAACATGTATATACATATATTTAAATATGTATTTGTGTGTGTGTGTGTGTGTATATATATATATATATATATATATATATATATATATATATATATCTTTCATTTTCAAGATATTCATTTTAATAGTTTCAAGTTTCATTGTTCAGATTTTGTTCAACAATTGAAGACATGAAAATTTACACTTTCAGCTTAACAAATATATTTTGACCCCTCATTTTCAGCTCTGAGTTCTCACTGTTTTACCTCTTGTCTACGATGAATTCTTTACATTCGTGTGTTTGCAAGTAAGCATGCATGTGTACACAGCACATATACACCCCAATATACATACACATCAACATGTATACATACATATATACACAAGTTCACAAAAACAATGTAACATAAAGACACATGTCCAATATAATCATACATATATGTTGCAGATGTACAGATAGATATACAAACATATACAAACAAACATTGAGATGAAAGTTCACAGACATGCACAAACCTTTTAATGCTAACACATGAATGGACAGGTTCTCCATATGTACACAAAATCAAACACAGAAATATCCCCTTCTCAGCAAATTTATGAAGATAGGAAGCCATATTATAAAATATCATTAAGATTTAAAACTCAAACTCATCAATAATTAAAAAAAAAAAAAATGTCATCAGCTTTGAATATATTATTATCATATTATTTTTAAAAATTACATTTAAGCTGCTTCTAAATTTGCATATAGATCTATAGCTATAAAGAGTGAGAGGGAGGTGCATGTATGTTTGTGTGTGTGTTTTCGAGATATTATTTTAAACACATGTCAAAACTACATATATGTATATGTGCACATAATTACAATTTTATTTACATATGTATACATACTTGCTTCTCCAAACTTGCAGAAACATAGAAAAGAAAGAAGCAGCTGATATATGTGTGTCATATTGCCGCATATCTCTGATGAAGTTCTGTCATACAGTAGATATATAAAGTAAGGCAAATCATTCAATAAAACCTGTTTACATATCAGTGTAAAAGAATATTGATTTCAAGAACATTGCTCTCATTGCTTGGCATACATATACGAAAGCAGTAGATAGCATTGCTATTAGTTGCAGCTGCTACAGTATTTATGGCATTAGTAGCGGTTTGCAACTACTATAGTGACAGAAGTTGTGATAGTGGTATTGTGCTATGCAATGACAATTACGAAAATAATATCCTTAACATCATTTTCTTTTTTTTTTTTGTTTTACAAAATGAGAAGGATATGTTATGAGATATTGTCTTAAAGTGAAAATATGTTTATATTTTTTATTTTACCATAAGAACATAGAAAAATAAGTAGAGATGACAAAGAACAATACTACATTTATGTGTGAATATGTGTGTGGGTAAGTGCATGTGTGTGTGATCATGTAAAAATGAAAATTTATATACTAATGATTAAATGAATCCTGCCATACAAAATATATAAAGCAACTCTGCAACTAGGATACCAGCCATAAAAATAGTTACAATATAGAGTCAAAAGAAGATAGCAATAGAATTCCCTTCAAAGCCAGTAAACAATATGACTGAACAAAATAGGAAGCCATAATATTGTTCAGTAGCTCTTGTCTAAAGGAACAAACACAAAAATTTCCTGTTGCTCCATGAGATCGGAGACTACCCACAAGATATGTAAAGAAGCAGAAAACACATAGTTTTAAAATGAGATAGTGCACTGGAAATTTTGTACCAGGTTGTTTGTTATTGACAAATGAGAGTATTCATTGATGTAACTAAGTATATTCACTGGAATATATAAAAACACTATCAAATCAAGATGGACAGAAAATGGTACTAATATTCACTGAAAACTATGAATAAGAGTGACTAAGTTACGCTACCATGAAACAAGCTAGTACAATATGATAGGGAAATTAAGAATATCATTTAAGAATATTTCTTTCATTAATATATGCTTTCCAACCATAAATAGTAATTGTTTCATATATACACATAAAGCAGATTTTTTAACAAGAGGATATGAGAACTTGTAGTACTTAAGCATGTAAGAATATAATCTGAATCATAGATTCAGATTATTCATGTAAATTTTCATGGCAACTTATCAGTTTTGACAAGCAGGGAGTAGGTTATTAAACTTATCAATATCTTTGCTAATGAATTTATAATTTTGTTCTAATATTAGTTGACTGAGTACTTCAACTTATTTAATCTGAAAGCACTAAAGTAAATTATAATACATCTCCTACTCCAGCAAGTAGAATTTTGAATTTGTAAGAATGGTGTACAGCTATTGTTATTTCAATGCACTAAGCTCAACACTTCACTAGATGCCAAAAATTAAGTGTGTTGGGCAATGTCCCCTCTTCTTTACAAGTATCCATGGACTCCCACAAATCGCTTCTTACTAACGAGTAAACCATTCATCCTACTCCTCTTCAAAATATAAATTTCTCAACTCATCTAAAGTTTATCATTGCTGCCCAAGCTACACTGTATTTCAACTTCACTTACAGAAGTGGTATCAACACATGTAGATGCCACTCTCCCAAGCACTTTCTTTTGTCAGCTGGATATAGGCAATTAAGATTTGACTTTGTCTCCCTTCTCAACTCCAATAAATATAACCACTTCCCCTATTGTTCTCCAAATTCCTCCAACCTGCCAGCATAGAAACTGATTCTTTTGCAATACTCACCTCCATATCTTAGGCTTTATGGTACTTCAAGTCAGATAACTGATTGGAACCTTACCAGTTCTATGCTAATTATACCTGGCATGACATACTTTACACTGGATCCATCAGTAATGGCTAAGTAGTTCACTGAAACCATCCTCTGAGGCATGGTTTTTCACATGCCACACAGCTAAAACTCAATCTTTAATCTCCAAGTGATTCATATAACCACACTGCAGCAATGCAAACAAAGAACATGATTTAACAGTAGAGAAAATTACATATCTCTACAAACTAGACAGCATTTACTTAAGGCTGTAACTGCAGAAAACCCAGCATTCAAATTGTGAAAGATGCCTCCATACATTACGCAACCCATCAGCTCTCTTATACCTGAAACTAAACCTAATCTTTTCAGTCTCTTGTCAAAAGAACCTTTAACAACTTTGAGGAATAGTCTTACCTTCCGTTTCTCAACCATGATGGCTCATATGGAACCTCCACACTTGCTTGTCACAAAGCATATAATCTAAGCTCTTCTAGTTTATTATGAAGGGATTGAATAATGCATGAATTTATTTACAATACTTCATTCCACAAATTATAATCATTTATATTAATTCTGAATTAATGAAAGAAATATTCTGTAAAAGAACATTCTACATTTTAAATTACAGTTAGTCCTTTCACCACTAAGAACAGCTCCCAAAAATACACCTCCTGCACAAACATACATCTAAAGTTAAAAGTTTAAAAGACTGAGACTAGTTTTTATTACTAAGATTTAAATTACATTTTAATTGTTGACCACCATCAAGTATCATATTTCTGGATGTGTATGCCATGCAACACTAGGTAGAAAAAATAGAAATCATTATTTCTAAACTAATAGTGGTGTCCTTAGTTTAGAAAGAAAGGTTCCATGAATAAAATACATCATGATGATCAAATCAAATCAATCAAAATATAATGTAAATATACTTAATTTTTTTTTTCCAATTTAATAATCTGGAAAATATAAAATCTTTAATATATCCTAAGTATCTAAATTATATAAGCACCCTTTGAAATACTAAGCCAAAACCTGTATTTGAATATTAAAAAAAGACAGGCAACCAATATGTTATACTACTAAAAAGCAAACATCAGTATACAGACATATTTACTTTAAAAAAAATCATTACTGATTTGAGAAATAAAATCCTAACTTAGTTTTCTAGGAAGATCTATCTGGCCTCTATGTATGTAGTTATTACCAAAATCTAGGTTTCATAAAAAATACTCTTTGTATACATCAACTATATGAAAGATACATCTCATCCTAGACAACCTACAACAGGTGACAGTTCTTCAAACTGTTATCACCATCCAATTCAGGAGAATTGATAGGAATAATTCTAAACTAATATAAAATAAATAAATCAACAATTGAATTTAACTTCCCTCACCACACTGCCACCACCACCACCACTACCAACACACAAAAAAAGTCCTACAAAGAAGTAAAGTGCAGCAATATGTTTTCTAAGTATATATTTATTTTACAAAGGAGGATTATGTATGAAATAAGAATTGTGTGCTGCAAATGATTTTTAGGCTTTTTATAATGTAAATATATTGCCTAATGCATTTATTTATTCTTTTTCTATAAACCATGTTATCAGTTAATCAGATTTTAAATTCTAACAATTTCTGAAGAAAGTTCAAAATGAATAAAATCTGTCTGAAATCATTGAAATATATTATTTTGATTAAAGAGCCACCATTACTCTAGCAATGATCATTATTCAATATATCATCATCATCATCTTTATTTCTTCAAAGAAAAAAAATTTTGTATTTTCTCTAAAGAAAGTTAAAATAAAAAGACAAAACAAGACAACAGAAATTACAAGAATAACATGGGAAGGACGGGGGGGAGAGAGATTTTCAACATGTTTTTATTTGATTTCCTCTCCTTTACTCATTTTAATTCTTATCATTCGATGACTGTGGAAAGGACCAAGCAACAAAAACCACAACAATACATATTTCTCTACGAATCAAAAGACTGGATAGAACAAAGAGAACTAAATGTTAGCTTTTAATTTCTTCAGAAATTATGCAAGAGATATTCAAAATTATTCAAATTTAAGCATACATTTTACTTTGTAAATTTAGATTACTTCTCTTATTCATTGGGGCTTGTTTTAATACATATTTAATCTCAACACTGAATAAAAGATTCATTATTAGTAAACTTAATTATTTTATATATTTTTGGAGCTCTTTTTTAGTAGAAAACAAAGAAAAAAATACCCTATTTAAAATTAGCTAGCCTCTTATAGACATGTGCTTATATTATAGTGTATTTTTTTTTCTTATCTATATAAATGATGACCAGCTATTTGTCTGGAATATCATGAGTCAGAGGTCACCATCAGTGTTAGAAATGCTAAAGACTGCTAAATTTAGAATATACCCCATAATCACTTTCCAACCTTCTTTCCATGATTTGTACCCTACTGAAACTCACATCATGCCTACAATTCTACAACAATGACTAACAAAACATTTGAAACAGAACAAAAGGATTAATCAAGTTAGTAAAACGCCAAATCTGCATGAAAATTAATAAATCTGGCATAGCAAAGTACAATTTTGTGTTTAGTCCTGCAGTGAAAATAGTATTGAAGGAATATATACTATGTTCTTAAGGAACAAAATATAATCATATTCAGAATGCATTTATTTTCACACTGTAAGGTAGTTTGCATAAGAGTTTCTGCTGAAAAATTTAAGAAGTACAAGACAATACAATCACTTGATATATTATCTTATGCAAAAAGAGGGGACCCTACTGATTAACTAATTAAGCCTCTCATAAATAAGTATCCCTGATATATAGAAATCTGTTTTTTCAACTATAACCCATTCAATTATACTGATTTTCTGATACACCATTACGGCATAGAAATGGACTTTACTAAACCAAATTTTGTAAGTTGTAAGCTTTATTAACACACAAAAAAGTTAACTAAGCACAAAAACAACTGGAATTGAATCATATATATTAGAGATACCTGTAGCATACTAAATTTTCTAATTATCATGTTGTGTTGGAATATTAGAAAATGTTCAACAGCTGTCAAACTGTCAATATGTAAATTAGCTAATTTTCTGTAAAGTGAAGCATATCCTTTTTGACTAAAAGTGGTTTCTACTCAGAGTTACACAATCAGAGTTTTAGATAAACCATTACTGGAACATTATATTGTCCAAAATTGTGCAGTGAATTTTACACAGGTGTTGTGCTACTAAGAAATAAATTAGGGGACATTTCCTGAGCAATTTCAAAGCAATTATGTTATAACCAAGTTAGCCAACAGTCCCAATGCAAGAGCTTAAACATGTTATTAAAGATAGTATCCCACTAATACCTACTAAGAAAATATATGCAATTATTCAAAAGACCCTTTGGCATTAACAAACTAGTTAACAGAAGAGGTGATTAGAGTTACTCATTGCTCCCTATCTCTATCACTGCTTCATACCTCTTCACCCACTGCCCCATGGCATTCATTAAACACCCCACTGACCCCTGGCCCCCACTGAATGCCATACCTCAAGGATTTAAAAATTTGTCTACTGCCTCCATTCATACAGTTAAAGGGACTTCTAAACCACCCTGTATATCTAAACACCCCTTTAACATCGCTTAAGGGCTTAAACTTAATTGAATTGAATAGGTGGATTTTCAAATATAGCACAGTACTGACAGGTAGTTTAGTTACATTATAATTACACTAGAAATGCCCAATGAAATTCTATGATTATTTTGAAAATTGTAGATAGGTGGAAGTTTATAGAGAACAATGAAATATAATTTTTTTGAAATTGTATTTTTAAAAAATATTTGATACTTAAAGATAGTATAAAAGTCTACACATAGTACTGAATGTGTGGTTTTAGGAGACAACAACTCTGCAAACTATTGTTCTTTATGTACACTTGCCACCTCTTCTACCTTGAGAGCTGCATTCTATGTCAAGAAGTAAACAATCTAAACTACAGAATGAAACTGAAGACATAATCTATTAAAAATATTATTCTGTTAAAGCATAAATATATTAGAAAACCTCCAGCAAATCTTAACATACTGTCTTCCATCTATATTTTCAGATTAAGAGAAAATTTGATATAGTTAGACTTGAACCCACAATTCCAGTGAATGAAATATTGTAGCAGCCTCACTGAACTATGGATTTGAAAGCATTCATCATCATCATCATCGTCGTTTAATGTCCACTTTCCATGCTGGCATGGGTTGGACGGTTTGACTGAGGACTGATGAGTCAGAAGGCTGCACCAGGCTCCATTCTGATCTGGCAAGGTTTCTTAGCATCTCCCATACATTCATATCCATCCTCACACATACAGTAGCAAGGATGTAGCAAGTACCTGAGGACACAGCTTAAATTCTGCATTATTTTGAAAGATTTTTTTGCATTTTGCATTAATGCAGACATGTAAGTAATTTATCATTGAATATGATAATATAAATTATCTACATGTTTTTAAATAAAATTTTATTAAATTATTTCTCTGTCATTTATGACTTTATACACACACACACACACACACATACACAAATATAAATGCCCATCTCTAACTGTGGAAGGAACCTGTGGAAGAAGTAGACCCTGGAAGCATAATCTTCGGATGTTGGGCCTCACAGAGACCTTTGGTGATATGCTGTGCTTGAAAAAAACTCGTGAAGCAAAGTGAAATCATAGTAATGGATGCTACTGGTGTCATGTAAATGGCATCTGTGAAATTGTAGTTGTGGCTGTCTCCAGTTTCACGTAAAAAGCACCCATTGGTGTGCTTTTTACTCTTGGAGTGGTTGGTGTTAGAAAGGGTATCTAGCTGTAGAAACCACGCCAAATTAGACTGAAACCTGGTGCAGCTCTCCAGCTTCAAGTTCCAGTCAAACCATCTAGCCCATGCCAGCATGGAAAGCAGAAGTTAAATGATGATGATGATGATATAGCATGCAGACACACATGTACATAGTGAAGTAACCTGATTTAAGAATTCACAAGGCAAACAAATGAATTCAGAGAATATCAATTATTACAAGTTTATATCCCATCATTAACTGCAAATGACACAATCAGCTAGCTGAAGATATTTACAATAGCACAGGAATAGTTCCCTGAGGTAAAACAGACTGGTGGTCGGTTTGTATATCTATATTCAACTCTATCAGTAGGTCTTGGAATTTGCCACTAAATCTCAAATTTGGTTATGATTATGGGCTGGTGAGATACAACCTTTGTATATAAGACTCAACACACAAGCATCTTGCCACTTAAAAATCGTTTCTCACTCAAGGTGTAAATCAGGTAATTTAAAAAATGTTTTGTCGCTAGTAATCAATAAATTTCAAATGCAAAATTGTCAGGGACTTTTCACAATCCTTAATAACACTTTTGATTTTATAGATTGATTCAAAGCTAAATAAGAACTCGAATAGCATAAAAAAGAAAAGAATGAAAATTTATACCTCTACAGGAATAGTCAAATTTTGATTTTTTGAGTAATTTTTTTATCATTCATTTACTATCAAATTTGGAGCTAAATGAAGAGAGGATCTAAATATTATGTACCCCACAATGACAATGCCACAGAACCTCAGATGTGTTTAAAAAACACATACAAACATGAGATCCCAAGAGGCCTGCACACAAATTGTCACACTCTGGAGAATAATATAGTGTTTCAAACATTTATTAAAATATAAGAATTCAGTGAGTGCTTCCAGTTACCATTACAAGAGGCTTAAATATTGAATAATATTAAGTGCAACAATGTTTGTCTCACCAGTGAAAATGTTTTTTCTTTATATTGTTTTGTTTATGATTTTTAATTAAAACTTCAGTTTGACTAAAAATTCAACATTATAAAGAATGCCTTAATACATTTAAAAAGTAAAAAACAAATTGAATTTTTTAAAGAAACGAGATTTCAGGTTCAGTGCATTATATATACTCTCTGAGTGGTTGGTGTTAGGAAGAGCATCCAGCTGTAGAAACTCTGCTAAATTAGATTGGAGCCTGGTGTTGCCATCCGGTTTCACCAGTCCTCAATCAAATCGTCCAACCCATGCTAGCATAGAAAGCGGACGTTAAACGATGATGATGATGATGATGATGATGAAGATACATCATAACTGAAGGTTCCTACAAAACAACCTGTTGAGGGCTACGTACCAGATCTGTGGATGGTGCAAAGTCCCCTCTTGACCCAAGATAACATGGATAACACACACACATATACACACACACACACACACACACACACATATATATACACACACACACACACACACACATATATATATAACTATATATATAGAGAGAGAGAGAGCGACAAATGCAGATGTATGAAATGCCATACAACATAAATTCTTGATTTAATAGAATTCTCTCTTTTAATGGCAATTAAGATCAGCTCTCCATGAGAAAGGGAGATAAGTTGGTCTACCATTAAAGAAAAATGACAGGCTTATTGTCTGAAGGTAAAAGTACAGTTATGGACATATGGTTCATCCTGATCATCAGCACAGGAATTGTCCAACCTTATCTGCAGTAGATAAGGGAGTTAGACATTATGCACACAGAGACATACATAAATGTGTATGTGTGTGTGTATATTTATATATATGTATGAATACATTAGAGGAAAAGGACATCAAAAACCAAAGCAGTACGGATATCTCAAGTTGTTTATAATAATTTAATTAGGGTAAGGTTAATTTGAAGTCTTACAGATGTTTCTGGGATATCCAAAGTGATAGGCTAGCATGTTCATATACTGGGTATTCCATCATCAGAGACAAAGTGAGTATGTATGAAACTTCTAGACAGGGAAATTCACAGTTTATAAGAAATAAAAAAGAATAACGAGTAAAGGTAGTCCTGGGGTCGATTTGCTCGACTAAAAGTGCTACTCCAGCATGGCCGCAGTCAAATGACTGAAACAAGTAAAAGAGTAAAAGAGAGAGAGTATATATATATATATATATATATATATAT
>NC_068985.1:103218545-103222094 GCF_001194135.2 Octopus bimaculoides | reverse complement strand
CCTACTCGTGAAATTAACGTGCAAGTGGCTGAGCACTCCACAGACACGTGTACCCTTAACGTAGTTCTCGGGGAGATTCAGCGTGACACAGTGTGACAAGGCTGACCCTTTGAATTACAGGCACAACAGAAACAGGAAGAAAGAATGAGAGAAAGTTGTAGTGAGAGAGTACAGCAGGGTTCACCACCATCCCCTGCCGGAGCCTCATGGAGCTTTAGGTGTTTTTGCTCAATAAACACTCACAATGCCCGGTCTGGGAATCGAAATCATGATCCTATGACCGCGAGTCCGCTGCCCTAACCACTGGGCCATTGTGCCTCCACTTAAGTTGAGGAGTATAAAGAAAAAGAGAGAAGGGAAAAAAGAAGAAAGAAAAAAGAGAAAAGATAGTTGCCATCATTAAGGAGAAAAATTGTGGTCACAAACTTTTATCTAAGAGAGATGACAAAAGAATTTGCTGACTGCTAGAATCTTGTCATCTGAATTAGCAAAAGTAAAGGGTTGGTGTTTTCACTGTAGAAATACAAGGTACCATTACAAACAGCCTGCCCACCTACATCAGAATACATACATACATTCATGCATTCATGCAAATACCACATGCATACACACACCGTGTACATGGACACTACGTAAACACTCATTCACACATAAATGCATAAAAAACATGTGCCTTAAGATGTGCACAACCCATAAATATATATATATACACTCTTATACACACAAACATGTACACATCTATATATACAATAGGTATGTATACACCCACACATATCTGTGTAGAGAAAAAAAGGAGGGGTTATATAAAACATGGAAGGAATCAGCAAAAAAAAAATGAAATATAATGAGACAAATAAAAGAAATAGTTGAAATATGTAAAGGTAATGCAAATGGATTAGCAGGAAACACCGAGAATGAAATTACACTCTAAAATATACATACGTTGTAATGCACATAGGTTGACCTGCATTCAGCGAATGATTACTGCATCGCACATAAATCGATGTACATGTGAGGTGGGAAGATAAGGCTACAGATACTTTGGGAATATCGAACCAGGAGAGTTAAACAGAAAGGTATTGAGATGAAAGATAAGCATTTGTACTTTAGGAATGTGTTAGATAATTCATGTTTACAGTAGATAATAAGGTCACTTCGTTCGTTTACTTCATCATAGCATTGCATAATAGTTAGGATTTCTGAAATGCAGAGATCACACTTGTTGCCGTACCTGCTATATAGTTTGGCATGCATTACAATGGACCATTTAATGTTGCACTGAATTTCATATTAAGAAGCGAAAGCTAACAGTGCTTGTTTATCTGGGCATATACATAACTTAATACAAAATGCAAGGACATTTTTATCAATTGTAAACATAAATTATCTAAAACATTCTTAAAGTACAAATGCTAATTTTGCACCCATACGCCTTCCAATTTAATTCTCCTACCTCTCCTCTGTTCTGGTATTTCCAAATTATTTGTAACCTTACTTTTCCACCTCACATGTGGTTGGTTGGCGTTAGGAAGGGCATCCAGCTGTAGAAACTCTGCCAAATCAGACTGGAGCCTGGTGTTGCCATCCGGTTTCACCAGTCCTTAGTCAAATCGTCCAACCCATGCTAGCATGGAAAGCGGACGTTAAACGATGATGATGATGATGATGATGATGTACACCAATTTGTGCACGACACAGTAATCATTTGTGTGCAGGTCAGTCTATGTGCCATAGAATGTATGTATATTTCAGAGTGTACTTTCATTTTCGGTGTTTCTGGCTATTTCCTTTGTATCACTTTTATTGTACCATTACATATTTCCTTAACTTTTTTTGTTGTCTCGTATTTCTTTTATTCTTTTTGCCTTTACCTTGCATGTTTTATATAATCCACCAGCACACCACCACTTCTTTTTATACACAATGTGTGTGGGTATATATATACACCTATTGTATGTATGTGTGTGCTGGTGCATATTTTCTTTACCTTTTTTCAGTCACTTGACTGTGGCCATGCTGGAGCACCATCTTTAGATGAACAAACTGACCCCAGGACTTAGTCTTTGTAAACCAGTACTTATTCTATCAGTCTCTTTTGCTAAGTTACAGGGATGTAAACACACCAGCATCAGTTGTCAAGCAGTGATGGGGAGACAAACACAGACACAAACACACACACACACACACACATATATATATATATATATATATATATATATAGATATATATATATAGATATATATATATATATGTAGAAGGTAGCAAAATAACACACAAGTTGATATGTATAGGGAAAATAAGACAAGGTAGAAAATGCTAAAATAATTTTATACTGAAGTACATTTTAGTACCAGTTTCCATCTTTTTAGACTTTTTTAACTAAGAGTAAAATCAGAAAAAACAATTAAATTGGAGAAAAATATTAAGAGAAATGTTTTGTAGATATTTTCATAGTTTTCAGACAGTCTGTCTCTGTCTCTATTCCTTTGTGAGTGTCTGAAATATCTACAAAACATTTCACTTAATTTTTTTCTCCAATTTAATTGTTTTTTCTTATTTTACTCTTAGTTGAAAAAGTCTAAAAAGATGGAAACTAGTACTAAAATGTACTTCATGATAAAATTATTTTAGCATTTTCTACCTTGTGTTATTTTCCTTATACACACAAACATATATATATATATACAATGGGCTTCTTTCAGTTTTCATCTACCAAATCCACTCACAAGGCTTTGGTCAACCTGAGACTATAGTAGAAGACACTTGCCCAAAGTTCCACACAGTGGAACTGAACTCAGAACCATGTGGTTAGGAAACAAGCTTCTAATCACACAGCCACTCCTGATCATCATCATCATGTGTGTGTGTGTGTGCATACACATGGGTGTGCATGCACTCTTAGGCACAAGTATATGTTTGTATATGTATTTATTTGTTTGTGTATGAGTGTTTATATATATTGTGACCATGCATGCAGTTGGTGTGACTAATTCAGATGACAGGTCAGAAAACCTTTCAGCATCTCTCTTAGATAAAAGTTTATGACCACAATTTTTCCCCTCAACAATAGCAATTATTTTCTCTTGGTGGAGCACAGCTTTGAATGGCTTTAGTAGAAGAACCAGCCAGGATGTGAGTTTGTTTCAAATGGCTGGTTGCTGAAGATTTTTCTGCTCTGTAAGGGATATTATCCCATGTATGCTGTTCTATCAGTATTTACGCGTTGTAAAATATATCTTTCTACTTGTACTACAATACATTTCAGCGCTCCAAAAACAAACTTAAGTTTGTTTACATATGACATAATATATATATATAATATTTATAAATATATATCTATAATATATATATTTACACACACACACACACACACATATATATAAATATATATATATATATATATATATATATATATTCACATTTACATAAGTATATACATATATTTACATATATATATATATATACATATATATATATATATGTGTGTGTGTATATATATATATATATATATATATATTTACATATACTTATATATATATATTTATATAA
>NC_068985.1:103211857-103218166 GCF_001194135.2 Octopus bimaculoides | reverse complement strand
ATATATATATATATATATATATATATATATATATATATATATATATATACATACACACAAACAGATATATACATATACATCAATACACAAATATGAACCTATATATACATATAGATATATAGTCATGTAGGTACATAGATATAGATACATAGATATACACACACACACATACACACACATGTATCGTATACATGTATGTACACATAGATATACAAATACATATACATATATATAAAGACATATTTCCAGGTATATTGACATATACACACATAGATATATATACATCCAGCCAATCACACATTAATTCCTGAATAAAAGACTGAAGATGCTAAGTAGTCAGAATTTTCTTTTCCTGAAACTATATTTTTAAAGAAATGACTACCTGCAGTCTATATTGGTGTTATGTCAAGAGGAAAGAAGAAAATTTTTTTAAGGGAAAATCTGAAGTTTCAAAATAATGTAGTAAAGATAACGATATCATAATAATGGTATCATTGAAAATGATAATATCAATAAGGCTATCAAAGTCAATTCTTTGTATGCATCATAATAATAATAATAATAATAATAATAATAATAATAATAATAATAATGATAATTGTTTCTGTTTATAAATATATATATATATATATAAATAAATATCTATATATATATATATATATATATATATATAGATATTTATATATATCAATATATATATATATTGATATATATACACACACAAACACACATACACAAAGCTTTAGATCTAATGATGAATGGTAATGGTATGCTGTATTTTTTTTTTTTCAACAAGCCACAGGCCCAATTTTGATATGATGAAAATTAATTGGATTAACATCGATTTATTATTGTAATTTTTGTCTATTGCCCCAACAACATGAAGAATGAGAGATAAAGAACACCATAAATCTTTGATTATATTGAGATCTGGTGATTGTAAAGGCCAATCCAAGCAGGCTACTTATGACAATATCAAAATTCAGTAAAGCACTGAACTCAATGCAGTAATGCATCAGCTCCAAGGTTTGCTGTTTGTAATACTTTAAGTATTCGTTAAAAAGGTTATAATTGTAACAATGATTTGGATGATTTTTACCAAGGTCACATATTATAGTGGAGAGTTGACAAAATTGATCCTACCAGATTTTAAATCCAATGCTTAAAGAGAAAATTGTAATGGCTTACAATTTTGGCACAAGGTCAGTAATTGCTGGGGGAGGGGTTAGTTAATTAGATCAACCCCAGTTCTAGAGCTTATTTTTAATAGCCCCAGGGTGTATTTGAACTGTTAAGAGTCAGAAGAAATACAGTTAAACATTTTTCAGTGCTCTAATGATTCTGCTTGCTCACCAGCCTAATAATAATAATAATAATAATAATAATAATAATAATAATAATTATTATTATTATTATTATTATTATTATTATTATTATTATTTCTTTATTGACCACAAGGGGCTAAACATAGAGGGGACAAACAAGGACAGACAAAGGGATTAAGTCGATTACATCGACCCCAGTGCATAACTGGTACTTAGTTAATCGACCCCGAAAGGATGAAAGGCAAAGTCAACCTTGGCGGAATTTGAACTCAGAACGTAACGGCAGACAAAATACCGCTAAGCATTTCGCCCTGCTATAATAATAATAATTCTAATATAGGCACAAGGCAGAGAGGAGGCTAGTCAATTACATTGACACCAGTGCTTCACTGGGACATATTTTACTGACCCCCAAGAGGATGAATGGTAAAGTCGACTTTGGCACAATTTGAACTCAAAATGAAAAGTTGGGAGAAATGCTGCTCAGCATTTTGTCCAGCATGCTAACAACTCTGCCAACTCTGCCTTGGTGATGATGATGAGGATGATGATGATGAGGATGATGACTATAAGGATGATGATGATGAGGATGATGATGAACTACTGTTATTGTGCCTGCCTGACATCAGGTACAATAACTAGTTCAACAGAACTTGCTGAACCTTTTACATTAAACAGCTGTGATTCTGAAGAACACCTGAAAGTGCACATTCTCAGAAAATATTCTGACTCTACTGCACTCAACTGCACTTTCAGTCTTCAAAACACATGGGGATAAAATATTTACGAATTACTAAGTCATCCCTGAAGGAATGAACAAAATGAGAGATGACTTCCATCACATTTACACAAAACCTTTGGTCTAAGTATTATCTTTCCTGTTTTCTTTTTTTTTTTCCTTGTTACCAGTTATAAAAAAGCAAAAACTGATGACATCAATTTGTCTTAAAAGGAACACAGGATACTTCCGTTCATATTTTGAATTTCTGTATTGCTGCATTCTTTTAACTTTTTATTTTGAACCCGAGGAAGGCATACTGTCAAAATACTGTTCAATTCAATAAACACAGTCAACTTCTATTTATTACAAATTGTATCACACTCTTTTAATTGCTCATTATTATTATTATTATGTTTAGATTTAGCTTAGTATTTATACAAGCTGAGTCAAAGTCTCACCCAGAGACCTCAAGAGACAACAAGTTATAAGTACAAGTGAGCATTATGACTAGGATGGTTGATAACTGCCGTGTTTCTAGGGAACATTGTAATTCAGTGAATGGGACTTGTATTTTAATTGCATTGAGTTTGTAAGAAGTATCGTTTAGAAAATGAGCTTTTGATAATATGTGAAAAAAGATTGTTTTGGAATCATGTAGATATTAGTCATGGGGACTGCTCCTAATCTACAAAGAATACTATTTTCTGAATTTCTTCCATTTGGAGATTCCCTGGGATTTGAGATAAGTATTAATCAACCCCTTTCGTTATTATTTCTGGAGAACCTACAACCATGTGTATTCTACTAGTCTTGAGTTTTCACATTTTGCAAATTTCTTTTTCGGGATCTTAGTACTACTTGCTCAACTTTTGGTAGGTCTTAACAGATACATTTGTATCAACTGGGACAGTCATATTGAAGAGGAATCACGATTTTCATCTGAAATCTTTTGATATAATATCTGGCCTATTTGCATTTACCTTTCTCTTAGTTTGAACAGAAAAATCCTATAAGAGCAAAATATCTATCTATCTATCTATCTATTATCATTATTATTATTATTATTATTATTATTATTGTTATTTTTATTATTTTTATTTTTATTATATTATTATTATTATTATTATTATTATTATTATTATTATTATTATTATTACTACTACTATTATTGTTGTTGTTCAGAAAGCATTAGGCAAAGAGACTTAAATACTTAAGTGGCTTACTTACAGACAACAAAACACCTGCAGCATGACAATTTATTACCAAGAAAGATAGGGAGTTAATAATTTATCCTTTTCATCTGTTAGAAACCTCACAATAAAGTAGTTGTTTTAGAAGAAGTGATAACAGGGATGATAATAGTAATCATAGTGATATTGTTATCAATAATATCAATATTAATGAATATACAAACCAAATGACAAATTTTAAGGGTAATGCAAAATATATTGCTTAATAAAAAAACAATGTCATTTATAAATGATAGCATTTTACAAAGAAAACTCACATGTGACGTTCAGATAAGCTGATGCTTTTGGGTCTTCTCCAATTCCGTTTGTCGGATGGCATGTATACCAGCCCATGTCGTTTTTTACAACTGAAGTAATGACAAGACTTCCATCCTTGAAAGCATTTACACGTTTACCATAATCAGGTAGAAATTTGATGTTTTCAGAGTCTTTGAACCAGTTGTAAGTGATATTATTTGGATATGCCATAGCACCACACTGAAATTTTATTCGTTGTCCCTCAATGGCTGTCATATTTTCAGGTGGTATTAGTATGTACGCTGCACCTGTAACAGAATCATAGACACACATGCAAAAATCAGGAAAACAAAAGGTGAAGAGAAAGAAAAAAATAACTTTAGTTTTAATATTGTAAAGTTCTGAGAAGGAACATCAAAGAAACACAAAAATTGATACAAAAAATTAAAACATGTATTTTTGTAGCAGACAAAGAAGGGTTGAGAACTGCAGCCAATTGATTCATTAGAAAACAAAAAGACAAAAAGATAAGATATATTGCATCAATGATACAACATAATGTCTCTGGCAAAAGCAACATAACTCTTTGTAGCTCACCTCAACTAGCTCTATACCTGAACAGCATCGACATCAAGTTTATTTGTATAGATAAAAGAGGGTGTACTGAGCACAGTGCCAATGTAAGTTCGTGGTGTAGAGGTAGGTACCTGGTTACCAAGTTCAGAATTGATTTTATATTCTTGAAAATAGCCAGCTAATCACACACACTCTAATACTTTCAGAATGGCAGTAAATGTGAACTCCCATAGCCTCTTAAGCACTTCTGGAGAAAACATTAGTAACATCTAGGTGATCTATAATTGAAACTGGATACAGTAAGAAAGGGGAAAATAAGCCATCCAGTATCAAATGTAACACTCAGGAATTTCATAAGAAATTAAATTTGCTACACCCATGAATAAAATATTCTCTAAATATTTTGTGCAGAATTACATACAATGTATCGTGATAAATATGCATTTTACAAAATTGGTAACTTGTATATATATCATGCTTTCCCTATCATCAGATTTCATCTGCTTTTCTAGGAAGGGATTTTTATATACCACAGGTCTTCAAAAGCTAGACAGCACATTTCTGTGCGTTTTCAAAGACCAGGAGAATAAAGTTTTGTGTTTGAAAAACATGTAAGAGTTGGAGACAAGAAGGACATATAAGTGCAAAATATAACCTCTAACAAGTTTACATCCGTCCCATTTAATCATGACAAAAGGAGGTAAAACCCCAATGAATGAATGTGTATACATATCCACATTGATATCATCATCATTTAATGTCTACACTCCATGCTGGCATGTATTAATGTCTATAGACATATATATGTATACATATCCATGAGTATATATATGTGTGTGTGTGTGTGTAAGAAATAATTAAGATTCAGTTGAATTAGGTACTTAGGTTGAGGCACCAAGTCAGTCTGGTACTGTCCACACAGCTCGAAGTTAGGTGAATAAAAAGCAAATAAGTAAATAAATATATATATAAATATATGCAGACATATCCACCTATACATACATATACATATGTATATATATAAACATAAAAATACACAATACATATTATAAGGTCTACATGCGTGCACACACCACTCAAACAAGCATACATTAACTACTACACAAACGTTTGCACACACATACATACAATAGCCTTACACACGAGTACTATACACATACATGTAAATACAGGAAACACACATTACTCCATACAATGTACACACTGGGTTATTTATACAGACACACACACCTCAGTTTATTGGGATGCAAAAGGAATTGTGTTCATTGACTATCTTCAGAAGTACTACACCATTAATGGAATGTATTATGCTAATTTGCTGAGGCAGTTACGAAAGACTATCAATACCAAACGTCCAGGAAAACTGATGAAAGGGGTCATGTTTCGTTAGGTCAATAAACGTAAGTCCTTAGTTTCAATGGCTGCTCTACATGACTGTGAGCTCGCTGATCATCCACTTGGCCCTGATGTAAAAGCACTGGGCTTGGAACTAGTATTACAGTGATGATGATGTCAAATCTGCTATGGATGAGCTTTTGGACCAACAGGATGAAAGCCTCTTCATCAATAGGATCAAAGCACTCCAACACTGATTGAAGAAGTGTGTGGACTACAAGGGAGACTATGTTGCAAAATAAACCTCATTTGATTACATTCCATGAGAATATGTTGGTCAGCCTATGAACTTTTCAGCTGACCCATTTAAGTTCATTTTGATCATCACCAATCATGTATATAATTAATAACTCTAAATCCATGAGGCTGCACAATGAGCCGGCCAGAGTGAACAATAACGATAAAAGAAAATATATGTAAAACTGCACAACTTACCTTCAACAACTAAGTTAATTAACTGTGAAACTGATCCTACACTATTGGTAAATGTTCCCATATAAACACCAGCATCACTGCGCTGCACATTTCTAATGATCACTTTATAACCATCAATCTGAATTCGAGATGAAGCCTGGAGAGGTTTACTATCCTTGTTCCATATGAGAGCTGGTTCTGGTGATCCTGATGCATTACAAAATAGCTCCACTGTTTCTCCTTGTCGGTGATGTAAAGATTTTGGTGAACATGCTACAATACGAGGCGGAACTGAAAGATATGATAAAACAAGGGAAATTTTTAGCTGATGATAAGAGAAAAATATTCTTAAGAAAAAAAAAATATATATATATATATATATATATATATA
>NC_068985.1:103208472-103211487 GCF_001194135.2 Octopus bimaculoides | reverse complement strand
ATTACTTCATATTTTTATTATAGGTCTTTTTAGTGTATTTACTTATTAAATCTTTCTATATGTGACTGTGGACTTTCATGGATGAATTCAAGAATTGTGGTTTTTTCTCTAATTTATATATATATATATATATATATATATATATATAATAGTACACACTAAGAAACATTTAAAAATTTTGACAACCAAAACCCAATTGATTTAACCATATTCATTTTGAATGTCACACAAGTGGAATAATTTCGTTATAGTAAAAATGAAATGTTAATTTTTCTTTTTTAAAATGAGAATGAACATACTTAAGGGGAATGATAGAAATAATTTACTGCTTTGAGTATTTGTTCAACTAAGCTGTATTGAACCTAACTGAATAAAACGTTTCTGCCATACTAGAGAATGTATTGTTGTAAGAGATGAAGAATGTGTAACTATAAGCTACAAAATAGCTTGGGAACTGTGAACCACACCAGCTTGTGAACTGTGAACAACAATGACTCATAAAAGCTGTGGTTGTAATTAAGCTGCAATGGCTTCTTATAGTAATGTGCATCTGTTCATGTTTACAATGTTCATGAAACTTGTTGAAGTTGGTTAATGTGTGCAAGGAGAGTGAAAGTGTGGGGATTGCGTAAGGTGAAATGGCTGTGGTAATATGGATTGTGTAAGTTGAAAAAAAAGCTGTTGTAATAAGTGGCCTGCAGAGTTAATGGTTGCTGTAATGTAATTGGTGTTCAAAGCTGTTCTTTATAACTGTAGAATATTCAAAAAGTATTCAAATGATAAATGACTTGTTTCACTGATAACATGGAATCAGTGGAAAAAGCAAAGCTGTTGAGTAAGGCCCTATAGAAAAACAAAAGTCTGTACAGAAGATCTATTTTTTCTTTTATAATATTTTGCACTTTGTCTGGGTTAGTTAATTTTTTGTATAATATTAGGTATTGTAGCAGAAATGGTAAAAAATATGATCAGTTGAAGCCATGTGATTTGAATCGATGATGCAAAACACCAACAAACAGTTTAATTCAAAAGAAAGAGGCATGTCTATTTTTAATAACAACATAGGCAGCAATTTTCAAGATCAACACATTACTAAATTGGCTGCTACTGCAGCTTCCTGCTAACAACCTGGTGTTTCAATTAAATAAACCACCAAATCAAATAAATGGGTGCTAAGAGTTTAGAGACATAACAAGCAAAGCAACATTACAATATCGTTCCACACTACTATGGAATGAATATTCCACAAATATGGATGTTGGCATGAATTATTAAAAAATTATTTAGCAATAAACACAAATACATACACTAACCAAGAAGTTGGTTGATTGAAGCAAGAACAAAGTTCATTCTCTAGAGCAACAATTTAAACTTAGTCTTTGGAAATATCTAACTACGTATTCTTTAGGTCAAAACCTCAGTAAAAAGTAAGTTGTTGGCACTCCGTCGCTTACAACGTCGAGGGTTCCAGTTGATCCGATCAATGGAACAGCCTGTTCATGAAATTAACGTGCAAGTGGCTGAGCACTCCACAGACACGTGTACCCTTAACGTAGTTCTCGGGGAGATTCAGCGTGACAAGGCTGACCCTTTGAATTACAGGTACAACAGAAACAGGAAGTAAGAGTGAGAGAAAGTTGTGGTGAAAGAGTACAGCAGGGCTCGCCACCATCCCCTGCCAGAGCCTCGTGGAGCTTTTAGGTGTTTTCGCTCAATAAACACTCACAACGCCCGGTCTGAGAATTGAAACCGCGATCCTATGACCGCGAGTCCGCTGCCCTAACCACTGGGCCATTGCGCCTCCACAGTAAAGTAAGTACAAAGTGATATAAATAAAAAAATTAATGAGTGGAATATTTGTCTTGAATTTCTAGTTATCCCACAGCAATAAGTAGCAAGTTCTTCAGCATCCCTCTTAAGTAGTTGTTGCAATGTTAAACTCTATTTTAATCTCTGAAACTCTGACCAAACAGAAAAAAAAAAAAATTAGTAACACACCCCTATCTCTGCCCCACTACAAAAATAAAGTATAAATTGTATGATCCACAGATAAAACTGAAAGTCAAAACATTAAAATGATAGTAAAAATTAATTTTACATGTTTCTGTTCTTTACATTTTCAGTTCTCAGAAACTTTATGCATAAAATGAAATTTAAAAAAATACATAATTGAAACTATTACAAAACTTTCAAGAGACTTGTACCAAATGTAGTTCAAAATAACTAAACTAGGGTTTATATACAAGCACATATGTACACACACACACACTTATATCTGTTCATTAGCAGTTTGTGTGCACACATACACACACACACACACACACACACACACACACACACACATGCATATAGGTTTATGTTTTCTTAAATAAACACAAATACAAACTGTATATACAAAGATTTAAATCAATAATCTGCTAAAAATCCCATGATTCTGGGAAAATATTCAGGATTTTTTCTTTAATTTTACACTTTTCCCCTTTGCTAACTTCAAAATCAAGTTTACAGTTCAATTTTTACACCTTTCTATTTTTATCACACCATGAAACTTTTTAATTTAACATTTTCTGCTTTAATTAATTTATCTATTTGGTGGTATTTCTTCCTCCACTTCATACATACTCACAAACATTGTCACACAAAAAATAAATAAAACAGGTATTTAAAAAAGTACAAATCAATTAATCAATCAATCAATGATTATATTGATATTTTTAAAGAGAGTTAATTGTGTCCGACTTATTAACTTTGTGTTACTTCTTGGACTTTTCTGTAGGTTATATCATGTTTGTTTTTTCACTGAGGGCATGTTTTTTTTTGTTTTTTTTTTTGTAATGTATTATTTTTAATTTCATTTTCCTCCTTTGCTTAAATTTTTTTGAAAGCATGCTATCATCTCTTAACAATTATTCATAGCAAGTATGATGCTGAATGTAAGGAAAGGAGCAAACAGGGAGAAGAAAAAGCAGACAATGTGTGAATGAGAGAGAGAGAGAGAGAGAGAGAGAGAGAGAG
>NC_068985.1:103201990-103208129 GCF_001194135.2 Octopus bimaculoides | reverse complement strand
AGAGAGAGAGAGAGAGAGAGAGAGAGAAGTTTATGGATGATGGAAAGAAAATGATAAGTTAAAAGAAGAAAAGAAAAGGCATAGAAAGGAAAAATGAGAGAACTTGAAAGTGAAGAGAAAGGTGTCTGTGTGCTGGTCTTGAGTATGAGTGATTATGTACATATTTGTGTAAGAGTAAAGAAACAAACATAGCAAGAAAACAAAATAGAAAAAAAGGTGGAAACTTAGAGAGAAGAGAACAGAGACATTTCGAGAGAAGAGAACAGAGACATTTCGAGAGAGAGAGAGAGATAGGACAAAAACTGTGTAAAAGCACTGGAAAAGATAAGATATAACTAGAGATGAAGAAGAAAGAAATGTAGGAGAGATGAACAGACAATCAGAAATGTAGAAGAGAAGCGAGTGGAACAAAAATGGAAACCAATGTAAATCTTCACAAATCATAAATTGACTTCTCACAATATTTAATTACAACTGCGTGGCCGTTGCCAGTACTGCCTGACTGGCCTTCGTGCCGGTGGCATGTAAAAGCACTCAGTACACTCTCGGAGTGGTTGGCGTTAGGAAGGGCATCCAGCTGTAGAAACTCTGCCAAATCAGATTGGAGCCTGGTGTTGCCATCCAGTTTCACCAGTCCTCAGTCAAATCGTCCAACCCATGCTAGCATGGAAAGCGGACGTTAAACGATGATGATGATGATAGCTGTGTGATAAGAAGTTTGCTTCCCAACTACATGGTTCAGTCCCACTGCATGGCACTTTGAGTAAATGCCATGCAGTGAGCTGCCCAAAGCCTTGTAAGCGGATTAAGCAGAAATTGAAAGAAGCTCATTATACATGTGTGTATGTGTGTGTGTGTGTGTGTGTGTGTGTGTGTGTGTGTGTGTGTGTGTGTGTGTGTGTGTGTGTGTGTGTGTGTGTGTATATTTGTCCCCCACCACTGCTTGACAATTGGTGTTGGTGTGTTTATGTCTGTGTAAGTTAGCAGTTCAGTAAAAGAGACCAATAGAATAAGTACCAGACTTAAAGAAATAAGTAATGGGGCTTGATTTGTTCAAAGCAGTTGGGCTCATTTACTGAAGATAATCTATATGTAGATAAAATATATGAAGATAAAAGTCTTCATCAATGCTCCAATGGTTCAAAGTGTTATAGGACTCATTGTCAATACTAACTATATTAACCAGTACCTAAAGATAATTCTTTATACATTTGTAATGTATAAAGGAATTTTCTTCACTATCATAAATTCATGTTTTATTTGAGAAAACAATAACCAGTATCATACGTTAATGTAGAGGGAATTGGAGAGGAGATTAAAAAGGAAGTGAGTTTTTGAAGAGATAAACTTTCAACCCAAGCTACAGTAAATTTTATAGCATATCTTTTACAATTAACAAGTGGAATACAAACAGATTAAATATTACATTTATAATAGCTCCCAGATCATATCAATAATTCATCGAAAGTTATTTAAAATTCATCAACTGAAGAATAACTGCAACCAACATCACATCTAAAGGGAGCAGAAGTTAAAATGGCAGACAAGGACTATATTACTAACATCAATAATTCAAATAAATAATAAACATTGCCCAAGATAAGCTTGAATTTTAAAAAGAAAGGAAAAAAGAATTCATAAAGTAGTAGTAATTGAAATATAAAAAGCAAAGTAGAATTTTTAAAAAAATAACTAGATGAAAGATATAGATTGAACAAAAACCATGAATTTACAACAGTAAAGAAAATTCATTTATACATTACAAATGTATTAGGAATTATCTTTGAATACTGGTCAATATGGTTACTATAATATGTTTGATATTGACAGCGTGCCATATAACCTTTTGTGCCATTGGGACACTGATGAAAACTTTCATCTTCATATCCTTTATCTTTAGCAAATGAGCACAGCAGAGCCTATTAACATTCAAAACTAAATCCATGATGAGATTTCGAATTCAGCAATGCAAACTAACAATATTCTGTTCTATAGTACTTCTGAGACTTACATGGAATAGACAGTATTTTAGTCTGGTGTCCTTCTACAAATGGATGAGCTGTGAATTAGGTACAATTGCCCCAAACAAATTGGATGATGAATATCAACCATTTTCTCAATTCTTTTATTCATATACACTTTTCTATTCTTTTACTTGTTTTAGTCATTTTGACTGCAGCCATGCTGGAACACCACCTTTAGTAGAACATATCAACCTCAGGACTTATACTTTGTAAGCCCAGTATGTATTGTATTGGTATCTGTTACTGAACTGCTAAGTAACGGGAACATAAAATCACCAGCATCGGTTGTCAAGCGACGGTGGTGGGGACAAACACAGACACACAAACATATACATACATACACGTATATATATATATATATATATATATATATATATATATATATATACACACACACGACGGGCTTCTTTCAGTTTCCGTCTACTGAATCCATTCACAAGGCTTTGGTCGGCCTGAGGCTATAGTGGAAGACACTTGCCCAAGGTGCCACACAGTGGGACCGAACCCAGAACCATGTGGTTGGGAAGCAAGCTTCTTACCACACAGCCACTCCTGCACCTATATATTTAATATATGTTGGAAAGCTTTGACACTTTAAATATTAAAATTTGTAAAAATATAGATTATATATATTATATATATATTTAGTTTCACTAAATGACACAAACTAAGACGAGTTAGTCTTATCACAAATCAAAAGGGTCTTTCACACAACAAATTATAAGCATTGGATATGAGTAATTGGCTGCAACAAGTACTCTGATGTTCTTAGTAATATTACTTAATTCTCATACGAAACGTGAGTTGTATCTTTCAGTCACTTATAACTAAAATATTCTCATCTATTTATGGTTATTTGTTGACTACTCTTTGTATGAAAATTCCAAATTATAAATATAGTAGAGAGAATTAGAAGAGTAATCACACTTCAAACACTTTATAATAAACAAATCTGGGCAAAGAATACTAAGTGAATCCTATTCTTTTCCTCTCTGAATGAATTTATGATATTGCTTATAGTAGTAAAAATTTCTGCCCCAGCATGTCAAAATTAAGAAATGAGTAAATGATCCAAGCAGGATCTTCTAGCCTTAAGTAAATGTGAGGCATATCTCTTCCCATGTACAAAAACAAATACATCACAATATTTTCAAAAGTTCTGGTATCTATTAACCAAATTATGAAAGAGGGTACAAAGAATTATATATCATACACAATATACAATGCCTACGTGTATACAGGAGCAATTCACAAGCAGTGCAACTTAACTGCTTGGCCATTTTCCTCTACCTTGCTAAGACTTACATAAAGATTAAATGACAATATTAAAAAAGAAAAACAAAATAATCACCAATAAAGCTATTTATCTTAAGTTCAATTATACAGGTGTTAGATAGTAAAGATTCTTAAAAATTTTCAAGTGCAAATGACTACTGACTCTTACATTACATTCATATAAATCAATAAATAAAGGAATATATGAAAATGCAATGTTGAAATGTAGATGTAAACATGTACAAATGTGTATATGCACAATATATCTTAGAAAGTGATGTAGACAAAATTAATAACACTAGCAACCTTTAACCAATTTCTTTTATAAGACAATAGGCCAATTATATGTTGGTTGTGGTGATTTGCCAGCATTAAACTCTACAATAAAATCATAGCAATCCAGTATGAAGAAATCCTCTGCCACAACCATCTATTCCTACTAGGATAATTAGATTCCACTTCTACTACTATCAAATAATATCACAGTATCACAAATCAATGAGAACCTCTACAAGGTCAGGTCACCTGCTATAAATAATAATCAAATCTCCTTCACATCACACCCTAATCTTTAAAAAGAAAGGACACAATGAACTGTATTCCTAGTTATACAAAAAGATCAACAAATAACAGCAAAATACTGCATTTTATTCCCTTAAATGTGTTGTGAAAATATGCAGTACACGTCTTTTCAGGTTATGTATAGGTATTCTTTAAAATACTTTTTATAAATCTAGCTTGATGTTCAAGCTATCACTGCTATTTCAACTATACTAAAAGTAAACTATTGATTTATACACTATGCCACAGATATATAAGAATGGGGAAAATTGTCATTTATTCCTTTCCTAAGGATATTAGTATTATAAGAGTTCAACTGGACATTAAAAGTATATTTTGGAACTCAGCTTGCCTATCACTTAACTTACCAATCACTTATTGTACAGTTCTCACTACCGAGCTTATCACTTATTATACAGATCTCACTACTGATGGAAAACTACATTAAAAGCAGTTAGATGTCGAAAGGAGCGAGTTTTATCATCACTGTGCATAGAAGAAATAAAGACAATAATCACTCACAAAGACAGCTAAGATAATAACAAAAATACTTTGATACAAATTGCTGTGAATAGAGATTTTGGAGGAAAATCTATCAAAGTAAATTAGTAAACAAACAGACTAAAGTTCTCAGCAAGTGCTTCTGAATAAGAGTGATGCAATGAATATCATTCTTTTTTTAATCAAGTTCAAACGGCAGTACAACTAATTTAAACTTAGTTTCTTAACATTGTGTATCAATTAAGCAACTCAGCAAGCAACGATTGATGTAATGAGAAAATGGACAAAATGATAAGTAGTTGAAAGCATATGAACTAAGAATAGACGTTTTTATTAAGAGTAAACTGTTTTAATATCCTTGGTATATATGCGTGTGTGTATGTGTTTTCATCCTCACAACAAAATGTTTCATTCATATTAAGCACACACATGCATGCATATATACATGTATTTTATATGTAAATATATACAGGGTGTTCAGGCTAAACTTGATGATTTTTCATGTCTCTGTTTTTTCAGAAAAAGCTTGATGTATTAGTGAACAGTCAACATATATATATATGTATATCTATATATTTATATATATATGAATATGTATGCATGTATATACATATGTATATGTATGTATTTATATATATATGCATATGTACGTACGTATTCTTTTATTCTTTAACTTGTTTCAGTCATTTGACTGTGGCCATGCTAGAGCACTGCTTTTAGTTGAGCAAATCGACCCCAGGACTTATTCTTTGTAAGCCTAGTACTTATTCTATCGGTCTCTTTTGCCGAACCGCTAGGTTAAGGGGACGTAAACACACCAACATCGGTTGTCAAGTGATGTTGGGGGGGGGGGGACAAACATATACACACACATACATATATACATATACGATGGGCTTGACCCTTTTAACTTCTTGATGCAGTAGAGAATGGAATTGAGATAACAGTCAACCGTCACCTCATCCCCAAAGTATATCCATTGTCTTTGCAGTATATCTATTTTTCTAACTAGCTTTGTAAAGTTATAAATACAAGAACTCTGTACACCAAAGTCAGTTAGTGAGAACCAAGTCTGGCTGATTAGCTAAACGAAATGCTGTCTCTGAAGGAAAAGGCACAGAGAAAACTATGGTAACTCACCAACGAAGCAGTTGTTTCATCCCATCACTCTCACTTTCACTTGCTCACTTTTTCTTCTCTACAACATCACTCTATCTATCTTTCCCTGCTGCTTGAATGACGTAAACACAAACACACCTATACAAGAAAAATCTATGATACCTGTCTTTACCTCACATACTTTACAAATTATACACACCAGCCTGTCGTGGTTGGCTACAAGAATTATCATAATAAATACCGTCACAACTGGTCACCCCATCTAGAAAGAACTACTTCCTTCTGATGCAACAAGAGCCATTACATATCGTTACAGCTACTATAACAGACATTGTTACAGAACTTTAGATGTTTTTCTCAATTTAATGGAAAACCACCACCATCACCATCCTATATTGTATACTAATGATGCACCAAAACAAAATATAAGGAAATATGCAGTAGTACATTTCCATGAATAAACATGCAAATACTTACATACACGCACATACGTATTATGATTCTCATGGCTGAACTAATATGTTAGTGAAAATATGATTCGCAAGTCTAAACACACATACACACACATGTGCAAGTGCACAAAAGTAACCTGCAAAAACCATGTTAACATGTATTTTAGAAATACTTAAATACAAATAAGCAGACATATATATATATAT
>NC_068985.1:103182181-103201749 GCF_001194135.2 Octopus bimaculoides | reverse complement strand
TATATATATATATATATATATATATATATCCATCCATCATCTACACGTACACAAAAACAGGTAAATTTACTCACATATATGCACATCATATAAACATATAGAACTAATCCTCATAACCAACTGGATGTCTGAAGCTTTGGAGCTTCTTCATATTATTTATCAATGTTGTCTTGCGCTTGGAAACTTCAACAAAATTAATATTATTGCTTTATCATCAGGAAAACCAATCGGTATGAGAACTTTCCATTTCAGTTAGCTACCTCCAGGTTTTAATACTGATCTCTTCTCTTGGATCAGAATTTCCAGTGCAGAATGTGCTGATGGAATTCTCTCTTGAACCAGTCAATTAAATCAGGTGTACCCCAAACTTTGGTTTTGTTATTCCACGCTCTTCCATTTGTACTTCAATGATCATGCTGTAATCACTTAAAAAAAACTCACTCATATGCTGATGATTCAACATCTCACTCCTTAACCATCCACATACAAATGAATTCCATGTGTAAACTGATAATTTTACACAAGACTTTCACTGCATCCAAGAAGGTAAAACTCAAAAACATTCTCTTTTAGGTTTATGACAGCCCATATGTGGTCATAAAACTACAGTAGAATGTTTTTAAGTTATAACTTTAATCTCTAACCATTTTACAATATATATCAAGGAAATAGCTTATATCATACCCTCCCTACACATGAACAAACATTGAATTTATCTACAGAGACAAGATTTCACAATCTCATGAGCTCAAATATGGTGTCATGTAATATTGCCAAGATTGCATTCCGAAACATAGGATTCATCTTCTGAGCCAGAGAATATTTAATCCTGATCAGATGATAACCCTCTTAAAAGATCAAGTCAGACTCACATTAAAATATGGCTCAAATGCCTGAAACAGTGCCACTACTATTACATACAAACAACCTAGGCACATCCAAAAAAAAACAAAAAAACTATCCAACTTACAAGCAAAAATTCATTTAACCACATGCTGCAACCACATGATTTGTTTTGTCTGAAGTAGCTCACAGAATACAAGGTAGCTACTGCTGTTGCATGCATGTGTGTCACTTTCAAATGACACATATCGACTTCTTGTTGATTTAATGTGTGTACATGTATATGTGCGTATTTGTGAGAGTGCATTATTATGCATATATAAGAACAAGCAGGCAAGTAAGCCGGAAAACAGGCAAGCATTACTATGCAGAAAGAATCAATTCAGAAGGTGTCTTTGCCAAAGATTACTAATGGTAATGCCAAATGCAAAAAATTCTGAGAAAACCTATAGACTTTCGGCTAGTACAGATGGGAGTGATTCCAAGATTTTCATTTTTTAAAGACTTGGCAAATCATTTACAACTAAGAAAACCTTTAATAAGTAAACAGAAGAGTATTTTTAGTAATCTTCATACTTCATTTCAACTGCCACAAATCAACCAACAATATGTGTGTGTGTGTGTGTAAGAACAGCAGAATAGTAACAATGATATGAAAGAGAGGGGAAGGGTGAAACAAATGTGGTGTAATAGGAGAGTGAGTGTTATATGAAGGTGGAGAGAGAGAAAGAGAGAGAGAGAGAGAGAGAGAGAGAGAGAGGGAATTTGGTAGATCAATGTAAAATGTGGGTGAAGTGGGACAATGTTGATAAAAGATGGATGTCAAGTGAAGTGGTTTCAGGTAGTGAAAAAGATAACGGGTACCACAGAAAAAAAATGATGAAATATGCAATTCTGCTTCATTTATTAAAAGCAGTAGAATATTGCAGTTAGGCAGATGATGCAGAGTTCAGAATATGTATGTGTGTGTGTGTGTGTGTGTGTGTGTGTGTGTGTGTGTGTATCAAAATAAGCAACAAGGACATCCAGAGTTAATGCAGTACGATCGTTTCATGCAACTCCATTTAATTGAACAATGTAATCATTACATCAATTTAAAATGCAGAGCAATCCTCAGCTGCACAAAGACATAGAATTTAATTAAATTAGAACAGATGGACACATTAGTAAAATAATACCTAAAATCCCCCAGAGGTTAGGGAGACAGACAGAGAACAAAATGATTAAAGTTACAAGTGGCAGGGTTACAAAAACTTAAATTTTTCCAAAATAATAATCTTCTAGGTTTACAACAAAGAAAAAAAAAAAAAAATTAAAAAATAAAATTAGAGCCAGTTAAGTGCTGTTTATTCAAAAGCTTCATTTATCTATCAATCAATATACCAACATATATTTCTATCTTACTTAATATCTATCCATTCTTCTATCTACATCTCTACCTATCCATCTATCACTCATCAAGCATCTATCAAACCTACCTACTTATATATGTGCCAGCCTGTCTGCCTATCTAACTATCTAGCTATAAGTTGTGTTGCATCTGGTGGGAAAATTTGGTGCATTTTCTTTGAACTATAATGATGCAAATTTTAAATCATAAAATATTGGAATTAGGAAGTGTACAAGAGGCAGAAACAAAGTAGTTCATCTTTCAATGACTTTATAGTGACAACATCCATGGTGTAGAAATCCAAAGTGCTGCTGCCAATATAGCTAGTTTATGGGTACTTAAACATTTCCAGATTCTGGCAGGGGTTACCAAGTGAGAAAATCAAAACATTCATGATGAGGTTAAAAAGCTTAAGTGTGAAGGACTCTCAGCTTCATAAAATGTATGGTAAGGATAAAACTGGATTTTACTGGTGGTCATTCTTAACTCTCTATTATGTTTTATACAACAATGTTAATTCTATGTTAATATCCTTCCTTTTTCAAGACAGTAGGGTGTGAACTGATTTGAAACTGATTTGGCTGCTATTTCAAGAGGCTCCCTCAGAATACCTAACATTTGTAGTAAAATACTTTCTAGAACATATTTGAGCTCTTAATTGTGAGATGCAAATGATATTTTTTTCATCATATACTACAGATCATTCCAGTTAAATATTGAGTTCATTGAGCAGCAGAATGAGCTAAAATGAATAATGCCCAATAACGAACCAACTGAAACACTTCTGAAGACAGCATTTTTATGTGTATAGACAAAAGATAAACTGAAAAACATTACAAAATAGAGCTTGAAATAATACATGTCTGCTTAGAATAGCAAACTGTATTCCACAAACCACCATGGTTTTTTTTTTGTAATAAGGCCAACTTTGACATTGAGAGTATAGTGTTTCTTTCAAGAGCATAATGCAGTGATGGTGGTAGAATATGAATAATAAACCTTTTAGTCAATAAACCAACACCTACGCAATTCAAGCAAAATGCATGAATATAAAACACTCTTGAAAGATTAGGGCTGAAATTGGTTTTCTACAATCATATGGCTCTCTTACTTGAATGATAAATTTTTATCGAAATTGTCGCATCTTAACACAAAGATTTTCTTCAAGTAATCCACCTCTCTGTCCATTCAAAAATATTTCCATTTATCATGTAAGCAAACTTTCTATAAAATTCTTCAATTTATTCATATAATTTTCTTTGCTTCAGTGCAAATGATAATGATTAGCACAAGATAAAAAATTTGTTTTGAAAGGGATAACAACAACTGAATCAACCCAGTACATTATTGGAGCTAATTTTATCAAGCATGAAGACATAAATGGCAAAGGTAAACCCAAAAAGATTTGAATGCAGAATGTATATGAAGTAAATACCAAGCAAATAATGAAATAAATTTTTTTTCTTCTCTACACCAAAATATGTGGCTTTGTACAATTATTATTGACAGAGCGTTAGACAAAATTAAAATTATTATTATGCTTAGCACAACAGATTCACAGAAACAGTAGAATGTCAGACAAAATGCCATACAATAGTATTTAGTTGTGTTTCTTTTCAATATGATTTCAAATCCTATCTTTTTTTAACTCTTTTCATCCATCCTGGATGGGTAAAATAACTACCATTCGAGTAGTAGGATGAATAAAATATTAATACAATTCTATCCAAAAACACATAGCTTTCTGCCTAAAAAGTTTTTATTATAACAAGTACAGGAACAAGGCCAGCTTCTAAGAACCTCTTGTAATCTGCACTAATTTATAAGCAGGAACCTCAAATTCCTGCAGCCACTAGACTAGTACCTCGCATGGAACAGTATTTATAAACTTGCATCATTTATACTCTCTTAACTCTTTTACTCTTTTACTTGTTTTAGTCATTTGACTGCGGCCATGCTGGAGCACCGCCTTTAGTCGAGCAAATCAACCCCAGGACTTATTCTTTGTAAGCCTAGTACTTATTCTATTGGTCTCTTTTGCCGAACCGCTAAGTTATGTGGACGTAAACACACCAGCATCGGTTGTCAAGTGATATTGGGGGGACAAACACAGACACACAAACATATACACACACACAAACATATACATACACACACATATATATACATATATACGATGGGCTTCTTTCAGTTTCCGTCTACCAAATCCACTCACAAGGCTTTGGTCGGCCCGAGGCTATAGTAGAAGACACTTGCCCAAGGTGCCACACAGTGAGACTGAACCCGGAACTATGTGGTTCGTAAGCAAGCTACTTACCACACAGCCACTCCTATGCCTAATGAACAAATAACTGTATTTCATTTAATAATTGAAGTAAACTTAATATTTTGTTAATTTAGAATGTATTTATCAAGGTGACCACACCTGGTTTGGAAAAGTCAGTAAACTGGAAAGGGCATGGGATCAAAGGTTCCAGATAATCCATGTTGTACCTGTATTAGGGGATCGATGATATCAACTCAAGATTGTTAACCTTGTTCCCTAAATTAGGAACAATTATTATTGTGATTTTAATTATAATTATTAAGGCAGCAAGTCGGCGCAGGTGTTAACATGTTGGACAAAATGCTTAGCAGCATTTCTTCCACTCTTTATGTTCTGAATTCAAATTCCGCTGAGGACAACTGCATTTCATCATTTCAGGTTCAATAAATAAGAACTAGTTGAGCATGGGAATCAATGTAACTGCCTCTTCCCAAACTTGCTGGATTTTGAGCCAAAATTTGAATTATTATTACTATATTTCAAATTACCAAGTCAACTTTACTACTCATCCTTTAGAGAGTGATAAAATAAAATACCAGTCATGTATTTGGGTTAATTCAAGAAATGAGCCTCTATGCCTGAAATCTAAGGCCTTGTGCCTATTTTCAACACAACTATTATCTTCTGTCAAATGGTGTGTGTGTATGTGTGTGTGCGTACATAATTAGCATGTTTTCCTTTTACTTGCTGCATGAGATTATTAAAATATTTTGAGTATTCACTATGTTCCTACAGCATATAACTATATAATTAAACATATTTTGTGCAGGTGTGTGCATGTGTGTGTGTGTGTGTATGTGTGTGTGTGTGACAGCATTGGTACATGTGGATGCTGAGTAACTGAGAGCTGTTTAACTTGTAAAGACTTGTTATTTGATTCAGTTTAATTTAATTTTTTTTTATCCAATGAACAGGATTAGCCTCAGGATGGGAGTACAAATTATCATCATTATCACAATTATTAAATTTTCCAATTCAAAAGAGGGTGGTGGAAGGTAGAAGTATTGGAATGACTGACTAAATATCTTTACATAATCTAGTGAGTTACTTTACATCTGGAATTCAAATCCTGCAAGGGACAACTTTACCTTCCATGCTTCTGAGGCTAATAAATCAAGTACAGATATGAACTATTGACAGTTAAATTAACAAAATCATTTCAATGAAACAGGTAACCTTGTTTCCAATTCACAACAAATTTGAAACTTCTTCAGAGGTTGATAAATTAAGTACATGCATTCTCCAGTCAGAGAATTTCACACACATGGAAATTGTAAAGTATGACCATTAATTCTGAGACACAGTCTATAATTTTGCCCAAATGGTAACTTGGGTAAATTTAAAAAATTAGAAAACTACACTTCCTTTTTAACCTAAATGCCCCTTCTCTGCATTCTAGCGAAGATCATCATCATCATCATCGTTTAACGTCTGCTTTCCATGCTAGCATGGGTTGGACGATTTGACTGAGGACTGGTGAACCAGATGGCTACACCAGGCTCCAATCTGATTTGGCCGAGTTTCTACAGCTGGATGCCCTTCCTAACACCAACCACTGCGAGAGTGTAGTGGGTGCTTTTATGTGCCACTGGCACGAAGGCCAGTCAGGAGGTACTGGCAATGGCCACGCTCGAAATGGTGTATTTTATGTGCCACCTGCACAGGAGCCAGTCCAGCGGTTCTGGCAACGAAGGATATAAATTATAACAAAATTATAAGAAGTAAATAGTCACAAAAACACCAAAAGAAGCAGGAAAAACTAAAAATTACTTTTACAATGGAAATATGAAAGCTGATTATCAATTCTTACATAGATACAACTAACTACAAAAACCAAAAGACGCTGATTCTAATCTTTTTAATTTTTAAACATTCTATTAACTGCTAATAGTGCAGAACAGATAAAGTGACAAGAAAACTGAACATTTCTAGTTTATACAACTTGAAATATATGGAAATTAATGATGCATTGTAGGTGAGAAAGTATCTTCAGTTGGTAATGAAAGACATTTTTACAGTTTAAGTGCACTAAGTAACCTATTGAATAGTAGTTAGGTTGGGCTCAATGTTAACCCCCAACAGATAAGATAATGCAGGACTGAGACTAAAAAACCTGGCCAAATCATGCCAGCTTTGAGAAATGGACAATGATAAATAAGATAATGATATTGATGATGACTACATATAGCTAAGAGTCAGAAATACAATAGGCAAGATTATGGCAAGTAGTCAATATAATACAGACAGGAGTATATGTATTGATAAGTTTAATTTTCAACTACTATATAATATATTTTCTACTGACCAACATTTAATAAATGCAAAAAGAAAGGGAAAAAAGGTTAAACTGGGACAAAAAGAGTCGGCAAACGGAGGAGTGGAATAAATACCAAAAGAAAGAAAAGAGAGTAAGAAAGAAAAGAAAGTAAGAAAGGAAAAGAATGTATGGAAAGGAGAAAAAGGAAAGAAAATTTAAGAGTAAATGAGAATTGTAAAGAGAAAGAGAAATATGAACATTTCTAAAACAAGAATGACCTAAGACTCAAAATCCCTTGAGAGTAGGCCGATAGCTCTAGGAGATATAAACGGAAAAAGAAAATCTAAAAAAAAAAATAATAACTTTGCTTGAAATAAACAAAACCTGAACTATTTCTATACAAAGTTTCCCCATTTTGAATAAAAGAAGAAAATAAAGAATAAAAATAGCTAACAAATGCTAAAAGTAAAAATAAAAATTGGCACATTTTACATGAGTTCAAAGGAATTGGTTATGTACAATTTGCCAAGCATATAAATAATAAAATTTAATAAGACTAAACCCTAATAGATTTTCCCTGTACTTTGAGGAATCTTAATTTTTGTTATTGTTTAATGGTGATGTTTCAGGCACACACACACTCCTGTGTGCGCACACACATGTCCATATGTGTACATCACTATCTACATGATTTCTACATCTATTTGTATATGTTCACAAAACTGGATAGGTCTTTTCTAGCACAAATTTTCATCATTTATTTCAGTCCCTTATCATTCCCTTTTGAGTACATCACTTCTTTCTGTATTCTCAGTCTTGGGAAAGAAGCATACCTCATTATTGTCAAGCCTTTGTATATCTTACACATTCAATGACCATATTCACTACCAGGTAATATTACACTTTGTACACAACTCTCATACAATCTGCTCTTCAGTTGGTGAGAGAATTTTTTGGCATCACTATCATTACCATCATCATTTTAATATCTGCTCTTCTATGCTGATGCATAGACAAGATTTCATTTAAGGCAGAATTTTCTTTGATTGGATTCCCTACCTGATGCAAATCCTCACCTGTTTCAAAAATAAATTAATAATTCTATCCATCTATCAAACAATGAAAAATCTAGACATGCTTTTTGGAAGACTGCAAACATATGACATTGTTTATATGAACAGTGATGTTTTTGTCAAGTCATATCAAGACAAAGGGAACATGCATACACACAAAAACATGACAAGCTTCTTCCTATTTCTGTCTGCTAAATTTCACTCACAAAGTATTGGTCAACTCAAAGACATAGGACACCAACAAACAGCATTCATGCATTGGGACTGAGCCCCTAATCACATGACTTTCAAGCAAATTTTTTAACTACACTGTCATGCTAGCGGAGGTAAGAAATGACTCCCTAGAGTAAATATAGACATCAGTGATTGTTAATATTTATACAGTTTCATATTTATGGGGTTTATTTGAAAACAAAGTTTCCAGCTCAGGTTGTTTGCTGATAATTTTGTGTGTAGATTCTTTTAATTTTGGATTTGTTTTTTGTTGTTGCTAGTTTCATTGTTGTTATTCAGCCCAAAGTCAGTCACATAGTTTTCAGTAAACAACATTGAATAGTGTATACCAATAACACTGATTCTGTAATTTCCATAATGTTGACTTGTTTACAGCAGGTGAATGCTTACAGCCTACACCAATAAAGTTCAAAGGTTACCTTAGAATTTGTTATACAGTGTATTTTATACAGCAATTAAAATAAATCTGACTTTCTAGATATGATATTAAATGTAAGTCAATATATATAAATCACAGTATATTATACATGTGAAATATTTTGCATAAGATTTCATTACTATTATTATGTGCATTACACATGAGTGCATATTATACATGAATAAATAGTCATTTTTTAAGCCTGTATACAATTTATAGTTTTTTCATATATCAAACAACAATAAATGTAAGAATAAATGCACTTTTCTAGTGAGAGTCTATTAATTTTTTGATGAATGTCAGTATAGATAATATGTTTAGCTGTTGAAAAAGATTATAAAAAACAGAAATAATTAAATTTCATAAAATAGGCGCAAGAGTGGCTGTGTGGTAAGTAGCTTGCTTACCAACCACATGGTTCCGAGTTCAGTCTCACTGTGTGGCACCTTGGGCAAGTGTCTTCTACTATAGCCTCGGGACGACCAAAGCCTTGTGAGTGGATTTGGTAGACAGAAACTGAAAGAAGCCCGTCATATATATGTATATGTATATGTGTGTGCATGTGTTTGTGTCTGTGTTTGTCTCCCCACCAACGCTTGACAACCGATGGTGGTGTGTTTACGTCCCTGTAACTTAGCAGTTCGGCAAAAGAGGGTCTGATAGAATAAGTACTAGGCTTCCAAAGAATAAGTCCTGGGGTCGATTTTCTCGACTAAAGGCGGTGCTCCAGCATGGCCGCAGTCAAATGACTGAAACGAGTAAAAGAGTAAAAAGAGTAAAAGAGTATAGATATTGTTTAGTCTCCCACACTCAAGTCAGCTCTGACTTTATATATCTATAAACAAACATTAAAAAAAATAGAAACCAAGTTTTATAGAAAGTTGTCTTCAATACTTGCTAAAGTGAAAATAATATTATTCTTTGACTAGCAATCTTTTCTTCTTCACTGTATAACAGTTTCTAGTTAGCATTTTAATGCTCCTTATATCAAATATGTTAACACTAACTTAACTATTGGCTTTCATGAGAATAGCATCTAAATTATTTGTTTTCAAAAATCTCTAAAAGTTCCAAAACTCATAAATAACCATTTGAGCCAATAATTCCTGACTGAATTGTAAATAGTAGCATATAAGATTCAGTGCTATTCATTTGGATTTAGTGTTAGTAAAATAAAGCCGTAAAACACTTTAACGATACTTAAGAAAACTCTTAAAAACAATTAATAAAAAAAAAAATGACTATTTCAACATTTACTTGTAGAAAATTAAAGAGAGAGAAAAAACAAAGCACCTGATTAAACAGCATAAATGTTTTGACTGTATGTTGATGGTCATTGTTGGAGTTGGCAGAAATTGAAACAAAAAGCAAAGTGACTATGTAGGGGCTCGAAAGAAAGACATGTATGCACGTACGTACGTATGTATGTGTGTATGTATGTATGTATGTCTATCTATCTGTCTGTCTGTCTGTCTGTCTAACTATGTTTTTTAGTTCCTTCTTTTTTCTTTTCCTTAATCTATCTTTCTGTTGCGATCCATCCATCCACCCATCCATTCATCCATCCATCCATCCATGTTTTGACTGTATGTTGACAGTCATTGTTGGAGTTGGCAAAAATTGAAAAAAAAAAAAAGCAAAGTGACTATGTAGGGACTCGAAAGAAAAGACAAAGGATTCTAAAGATCTGAGAATCATGATGAATTTAAGAGATGAAAGGAGCACTGAGCAAATGAGAACAAGGAATGAGGTAGAAATAAAAAGAGTAAAGCTTTGTCAATGAAAGTAAAAAAGTAACGCAAGTAAACAGAAGCTTAAAATATACATTAAAGGTAAATATGGCAAGTAGAACCAAGATTTGGAAAAGGTTGAATGAAAGTAATGGAAAAGGAAGAAATGATGAAATGTGGTCAGAGAATAGATAAGGTGTGAAAGGGAGTGATGGTATGATGCTGAAGAACAGTTTGAAACTATTTGGAAGGAAAGGGTACATTGGTGAAGTGTATCCTCAGTGGAAGCAAGTGTGTATGAAATGGACATAATAGTATCATGTGAATGAATAGCTGGAAAAGGAAAGAGAAAAGAGTAGAAAAAGAATACAGAAGAGTAGCATAAAAAGAAAGGGAAGAACCAAAGTTAGCATACAAAAGGAATGAAGATACAGGAGTCTGTTTCAGATAGCAAAGTAAAGAAATAATTGTCTGTACCATAGTGAGAAAGAATGACAGAGAAGTGGGAAGATTGTTAATAATTAAAACAAGCCCTAGTGTTCAAAAAAGCAAACTTCTTTCCAACTGGAAATAGTTCAGCAAGAGATTAAACACACACACAAAATGCACAACACACAAACAAAAAGAAAAGGAACTGCAAAATAATATGACCAAATGAAATTAAATAGGTAGAAAAAACTAACTGTTGATCTGGCATAGTAAATTATTCAGCTGTTTCATAATCAAATTAAAAGGAATAAATTAGGAAAATATCCCCAGTTATGATGATCACATGGAATTAACTAACCATGGAGAAATATTTGTAAAATAACTTGAGCAAAAATAAATAAATAAAAACTCTTTAAAATTAAAGAGAAAAAAATTTACAAAATAAATACAAAATCATTTTTTAAACTGTATATTTAAATTATTTGTTATTCTATTTTTATTGCCTTCTTTTCAGTGGAGTGTTAATTGGAAAACTTTGACAGAATTTTTTTCATAATTATTTTTAGTTTGTGTTCATATTAATTTTTGCTTCCTTTATTATACAAAAATATAGGTTGTTGTTGAAATATAGCCAAATTCTTTTACTTCATGAGTTGTAAAGTATTCATTTGCCAATATCATTTCATACAATTCAAGTGTGTGCATATTATGCATTTGCACAAATGCACACATTGATGTGCTAAAGGAGCACAGTGATGGAAAAGTACATATTTAAAAGGACTTTCAAGAAGTACAACTCTTTTGATTTTCATAAGTGGAAAAATATGGGAGTAAATATGTTTGTTAATGTAGTAAACAACTTAAGGTGAAGTAAGATTCCAGTGTGTCATGCCAGGAACTGATTTCAATTCACAGTTAAAGCCACTTTATTTATAGCACTATTTAGGCTTCACACAGTTAAAAACGCTGCATTTTACCCTTCTCTGATTTCATGAATATAAATAATATATATATATAATAATATATTCAGTAGATATGTGAAGACTTGAGAGGAATGAAACTAGTATGCTTCATCAGATGTGCATGTACAACGGAGATGATATAGAAAAAAATTGTGCATGAGGAATTAGATGTAATGTGCAAGAGAGATTGCACTGGTTTGGTCATGTGATACACATGGATGAGGACAGCTGCATAAAGAAGTTCTCATCATTTAAAGTGGATGGAACTTGTGAAAGAGAGCGAGGAAAGTAGTGAAGGTTGATTTCAAGATGCTTAGTCTCACGGAAATGATTGGCAATTTGCAGTGCTCAAGAAGACCCATCCATCACAGCAAATATACCAGGTCCTAGATACATTTTGTCTATGATTTTATGTACTGGGTGCAGTCCCTACACCCATACAGCCTTGTCAAACATTTCCCACTTACCCCTCTCCTACACTTACCCCTCTCACTACACCCATACTGCCCTGTCAAGAATTGCCTACATCTCAACTCCCTAACCACCTCTCCTTGATATTACATCCCCTAATCCATTGTGTTACTAGTTACTGCCTTCCTTTCCACATACTATTTCCCCTCCACATCCCTCAGCCATACTTCATCTTAACACCTAGTATATCTGTTCTTATCTGCCACCAGGATCACACACAATAGCTACCCTATATATCCTTTCCAACAGCTTTTATCTCCTACTCCTTGAACTATCATCCCTTAGTCACTCCTACCCCCTCTCTTCTTCTTCCCCATCCATACTGATATTTCCCATCAATCCACAATTCCACTCCTATTCATCACTCACTACTACATTCACCTCTACCCTGACATCTAACCATCTGTTATTTTCTCCTTTCACTTTTATAACCACCTGTTCCTCCTATTCCATTTCTCATACCATCTCTTGTTCCTCCTGGGCTTTACTCTGGCAGCCCATCACTACCTTTTCCTGGATACTTCCATCCACCTTAACAAGAAGGCGATTGGGGCATCCAGCCATAGAAACTATACCCAAGCTGACACTGAGCACAATGCAGCTCTGTGGTTCACCAGATCCCGTCGCAGCCAGCATGGAAAACAGGTGTTAAATGATTGTTGTTGCTGGCACTCCGTCGCTTACGACGTCGAGGGTTCCAGTTGATCCAATCAACGGAAGAGCCTGCTCGTGAAATTAACGTGCTAGTGGCTGCGCACTCCACAGACACGTGTACTCTTAACGTAGTTCTTGGGGATATTCAGGCTGACCCTTTGAATTACAGGCACAACAGAAACAGGAAGTAAGAGTGAGAGAAAGTTGTGGTGGAAGAGTACAGCAGGGTTCGCCACCATCCCCTGCCGAGCCTCGTGGAGCTTTAGGTGTTTTCAATCAATAAACACTCACAACGCCCGGTTTGGGAATCGAAACCGCGATCCTATGACCGCGAGTCCGCTGCCCTAACCACTGGGCCTACAACTGGTGTAATCAACTTTTTTTTTTTTTTTTTTGCCATAAGACCAAATGAAAAAGACTACAATCATTATTGCAACATATTTTTCTGTTTCTAGCTTCAGCCATCACCACTGATTTCTGAGACACAGTCACACATTGTTACGATAATGTTCCAGCATCCTTTAATTAATTAAAAAAAGATGCAATATATAACGTCAGCAACCCTAGTAATGGAAGATGTAAGGGACATAACTCTTTTATACTTAAGCAGAACTTGTATGTAAATATAATTGACACATCATACATTCAATTTTCAAGTTCGTGCTGGGTATTAATTACAAAGGGAAACAATTTTGAACATAATTTCTGGTGAGATTGCCTTACACTGGATTTAGACGAAAACTGGCGTGCTGATTTCAAAACTGTAGTCAGTTATCTTCTAACACGAGTTTTTTTTCTTTTTTTCTTCCGCTTACTCACTGAATAAAGACAATTTTATTGTTAGACAGTAGCAGGACTGGTCAGCTGTTTTTATTATTTCATTGATAACACCACTGGGGAACAATTTTGAAGGTGCTGGGTTCAGAAATTTCCTGTTATGTCAATTTTTTTTGTAAAACAGCAATTCATTTTTTTTTTTTTTTTTACCAAATATTGTTCATTTTGCCATTAAATGCAATACTAAAATAAGAAAATAACACAAACTAAATAGTACTTTTTACTGTTTAACAAATATATTACATAGAATGTTTAATTACACATCTTAGGATAGATTTTTCTGTCAAACTGGAATTTCAGCTACTCAAGGAGTAAACTTTCTCTTTGCTGTTTTGCATTAAATAACCTGCATCACAAAAGAATTCCACCTGCCTTGATACCTAGTCTCCATGGTTTCGATGTTTTGGAAGAATTTTTCTCCTTGCTCATCATTTACTGCACTATGATTTTCAGGGAAGTAGTCCAAATGACTGTGCAGGAAATGCACTTTGACACTCATGTTGCAGCACAGGGCTTGAAAACTGGTTCACAGCATCTGCACAACTTCTTCATAATTTGATGACTTCCTGTTTCCCAGGAAGTCATCAAATTATAAAGAACTTATACTCTCTTTTACTCTTTTACTTGTTTCAGTCATTTGACTCCGGCCATGCTGGAGCACTGCCTTTAGTCGAGCAAATCGACCCCAGGACTTATTCTTTGGATGCCTAGTACTTATTCTATCGGTCTCTTTTGCCGAACTGCTAAGTTACGGGGACCTAAGCACACCACCATCGGTTGTCAAGCCATGTTGGGGGGACACAGACACACAAACATATACACACACATACATATATATGCATATATACGACGGGCTTCTTTCAGTTTCCGTCTACCAAATCCACTCACAAGGCTTTGGTCAGTCCGAAGCTATACTAGAAGACACTTGCCCAAGGTGCCACGCAGTGGGAATGTACCCGGTACCATGTGGTTGGTAAGCAAGCTACTTACCACACAGTTTTCGTTATACATCTAATTGTATAAAGAACATGTCCTCATAGATTGAAAATAGCGTAAGTTGTTGAAGCTTGATGCTTTTTATTTACCGAAGATATTTAAACCATGACTTTTGTTTTCACTTTTGTAGTTGCAATTACTTTAAATGATAACGAAAAACTATATTTTCAAAGTTTTGTCAAGCTTCATACACGGGTCTGGATTAGAAGCTAATATCTACCCTTAGAAATAGTGACAACACCAGAAATGTTGAAAAATGGACATTTGAGTTTGTGAAAAATCTTGGTATGATAGAGTAAAATGGATTTCATCTTTGAAATCAGTACCCCATAATTATTAGGAAGCATGTCTCTAACACCAGAAGAAGAAAAACCATGTTTCCCAGTGTTATGAATCTGATGATACTGGGCCTATAAACAAAAAGGTACAATAACAGCTTATATTTTACAGCATCCCCAGACAAGTTTATATTGACTAACATTCTGATATTTTAATAGTAGCTTTCAAAACAATTCCAGTATTTGAGGGCTTGAAAATATTCCATACCAAGACAATTCTCCATATGAAATTAAATAACCTAAGAAGTTATGAAATATCAAATATTTACATTCACTTTTGTTTAAGATTAGATTATTATGCTTGTCCATTTAATGAAAGATTGGTTTGGATTCAGACTTTTTTCACCATAAGCAAAAAATTATTTGAACTATTTGATAGATATCTTAAAGATTACTTCAGTTGATAAGTTCAACACTTACCTGAAACATTGACACACCAGTTGTAATACTCAAAGGAACTTTTGTAAATTTATATAGACCTCTAGAAGCTTGGAAAACTGTTTTCAGTTTTTTAGTTTGCTTTTATTTTTTTAATGTATTTATTAATTTAATAATAAATTCTACTTAGATTACTTTTATTGTAACATTAATGTTTGAATATAATATTGACTAGATCATCTATATAGGGAACTAGATAAACATCAAACTCTGTAAAATGTTTGTAGCTTGACAAAAATCTACTACAAGCATTTTCTAAATGGAATCACCAATAAAAGCCAAACTTTTTGACAGAAGTGGTGAATTGCTTAATTCTATGATACCTTTTTGTCAAAGTTTTCAAATTATTGAATCAATTCTTTACTATCGACACTGCATCAGTAAGAATTGGCTGCAACAAATTTGAGTGAGATTTTGGAAACATTAACCATATTTTCAGCCACTTGTAGTTAAATATGACTACAAAATAAAATGGTCCTGATCCAGGATAAATAACTCTACTTTCTGTATGCAATTTCAAAAAGGCATGGCAAGAATCAGATCAACAAAAATAGTAGAACAACAAAGTGTTCTACATTTTCATATAATTTATCTTTTATAGATGTTTTAGCTATAAAGAATCCATTAATTTATGTTGTTAATTCAGAATTTAGCCACAGAAACAGTACCTGGTTTGGGATATATTGTCAGTTTGAGCTGATTAGCTTATATTTAACAGATAAAATTTTCTGATGAGCTTGTATCAAAGAGAATTTTCACATCTTGTCAGCAATTTTCACCATTATCATAGATAGTAAAAGGGTCTCAGTAGCTGAACAAACCCTCTGAAGGACACAAGAGGTGCAGTCATCAGACTATCAGATAGTAGACTAGTACCCTACTCTTTTACATTTTAACAAACAACAGTTTTAACACAAGCACAAGGGTGGATATTCAAGCTACCACAGAAATAGCCCATTCTTAAAGCTTTAGGGATCACTGAAGCAACTTGTTCAAATTTACCATGAAAATTTTTCCACTAATATCAGAGTACTCCACAAAAACAAAAAGCATTTAATATGATCCAGCATTAAACTGGGCATCTTTCAAATCTCTATACTGTTAGATGGCACTTGCCAATATTAAGGTTTTAGACTAGTGGCCTCTTACAAATGAACATTTTTCTTCAGCTGTTATAGATTTAAAATTGCAATCAGGAGCTGATACAATTCTGTAGAAGTTTGTTTCCGTCAGAAGGCATCTAAACATATATTTTATTAGGGGGTTTCACATGAGCTTCTTCAAGCCATTTTAAGGTATTATCAAGTGGTGTAAATATTGTATAATGGCTACTACATACATCAGGTCCAATATTTTAAGAAGAAAAATCCTAATTTGCAAGGATTAATGTCAAGATAGACAGTTGTCAAGGAATAGTTGAATTTCTTCAATAACTTCTTACTACATTGAGTAGAGTTTGCTGGAATGTCAAATTGGTCTGGTCATGCCCATTTTGATTCTGTAATTGGTAACTTTTAAATTAATTAATCTATATTGATAAATATAGCAACTTTTAATCAAATTAAGAGACATATGCAGCCATAGCTGGTGTAATATCAGAAGATGTAAGGGACATAACCTGTGTAGTTGTGCAGTTCTATTGTAACACACAACCCTTTAATCCTTTCAGCTTAAAATGTGTGCCAATAAGTGTATATATATATAACTGAGAGAAAGAAAACATGTCTGTAAATGTATATGCGCACATTTCATGCTTTCATCCAGAAGAATAAATACATGCAAATACGTGACCTCGTATATGCCTGAATGTATAAGTAATCACAAAACTACATATTACACAAAGATACACACATGCACCAGGTATATTTATACACTCAAATTTACACACAGAGAAAATAGAGACAGAAAAAAGAAAACAATAGCTTCTTACATGTTGAAGAAAGTATTACTAAATAGAAACGGTAAGATAGGAAGTAGAGTGAAATACAGAAAAGGGAAATTGTAGTAATGGTAGAAGAAAAAAGTGCATAGCTTTCTAGTTGCCATGACAATATTGATCTTGCTGTGTTATTAGTGCTGCTGCCAATTGCCAGAGATCTATGAACTGTGCATATTGGAAAGGAGGAGGTAAGGTAGCAATGTTGATTATGAAGATTATGATTAAGATGAAAAGGTGGAAAATGTAAAGAAAATTTTGAAACAAGGAAAAAAGAAAATACGAGATAATGAAAACAAAGATAAAATGATGATGATGATGATGATGACAATGATGAAACAGATGGTAGGGATGCTAAAAATGGTGATAGAAATAATGATTACATTTTCATAATGATGATGATGATAATAGTTACATAGGTTGAGCAGTGGTTATGCTCATGGTACTGAAAACTAAAACAAAAGAAATTCTCTGGTTGCTGCCTCGAAGTGGTCCCCTTCCAAGACAGTGATATCAGTGTGCTCCATCTGTATTTGTTCCATCTTTATCCAATCTATCAAATAATAACCATAGTTGCTGTGGTAGTAGTAATATTGTAATTATAATGTCAAAAACTTCAAAGAGGAAATGGAGTCCCCATGAAAGTTTCCAGGACCCACCTGGCTGGTAGGGCAAGTAACCCTCAGACTAGAATCCTACAGTGAATACTAGCAACACAGAAGACCCCATTAAAGGTCCGATATATATAGTCAATTCAAATAAATGAGTAAAGTTAATGGGCAATGAGAGGACATGTGCAAGAAATGTATTAGTTTGATGCTCAGTGAAAAGAGAGAGTTGGATGTTTCGAGTATAGCTCTTCATCGGAAAGGAGAAAAGGAAAGGTCCAAAAAAGGAAAAGAAATCGCTAACAGCAAGTGTGTAATTATGTTGCTGAAAAGAGAGATAGTCAGGATTTTTGGATAATTACTTATTCAGAACTGTTATCTCGTTTTGGGAGATTCATGCCTTTTATATATGTGTGAGTTAGTTGAAAAAAAAAATCTGGAGTTGAATTGAGAAGATAATGTTTTGTTATTTTGAATACGTGTGTATGTGTATGTGTGGTAATTTTTTGGAGGCTTAGTAAAAAAGAAAGAAAGAAAGAAAGAAAGAAAGAAAGAGAGAAAGAGAGAAAGTCTTTCTCCAAGATAGCTGAAATTGCATTGTATTTTTGGTCTGTTGTCATGGTAGCCAGCAGTAGAAAGGGTAAGATCTTTTCCTTCTACAAATGCCCAAGGGATGACCCAAAGTACCAGAAGGCAACAGAACTACATTTTATTAAAAAATTCTTAATTAAACTAAATGTATAAAAAAAAAATATATCTATAAACACAAGAAATCCTTATTAAAAAAAATTAGTGTCCCAGATGAAACAAATCAGATTACTGTTGGATATTATTAGTAATGTTCTGGTTATTGTTACTAAAATAACTGGCAAAATTCACAGGAGCAACCAACACACACACACTCTCACACAGATACATTTTAAAAAATTCCATAATGATTTGATAGTGTATTTTCCACAGCTGGGTAACATGACAACTGACCAAAACTACAAGGAGTAAAAGAAAATTGACTTCTTGAACTGTAATTAATTTCAATCATCCCAGAAAAAGACCCCTCTCTACAGCTGGATAACATGACAACTAACCAAAAATACAAAGCAATTTCATCAATCCCAGAAAAAGATCTCTTTCTTTCTTTCTTTCTTTTTTCCTCTCTCTCTTACAAAACCTCCAAAAATTCACCACTCATGGACTCGAAATAACAAAGAACATTTTCTCAATTCAACTCCAGATTTGTTTTCAACTAACACACGAATACAGACACATATATAGAAAGCATGAATTATTATGTAAGTAAAAATCATTCATGATGAATCTCTCAAAAAGAGATGAAAGTGCTAAATGAATAATTAGCCAAAAATCCTAACTTCATCATTTTTCATATCTGTACACCACATCAAACAATCTTTATAACTGTATATAAATATACATGTGTGTGTGTGTATTTAAAAGATGTTTATGAAGAGATTTTTATCTCAGACAATTCCACACCATTATGCATTCTGTGAGAATATTTACTATGATACACAGATGGCAGTATATATGTGTATATTTATATTTATAGCTAGGAAATTACACACATATGTATATGTATATATATATATATATATATATATATATATATATAT
>NC_068985.1:103176173-103182130 GCF_001194135.2 Octopus bimaculoides | reverse complement strand
GTGTGTGTGTGTGTGTGTGTGTGTGTGTGTGTGTGTGTGTGTGTGCGTGTGTATGTGTGTGTGTGTGCGTGTGTGTGTGTATATATATACACAGGCATGGGTATGCTTAAGCACCATGTATATATATTTATATATATATAGGCACAAGTGTGGTTTAAAAGTTTGTGCATATACATTCATACATACACATATTGCCCCATACATATGCGTATGTGTGTGTGTGTGTGTGTGTGTGTGTACCTCTCTTTGTCAGCCCCATTGCTTGAAAATCAGTGTTGTTTTGTTTTTTTTGTTTCTCTAACGTAGCAGTTCAACAAAAGATACTGTTTCAATAAGCAGCAGTAGTAAAAAGACCTAAGTACTTGGGTCAATTTGTTTGACTAAAACCTTCAATGCAGTGCCCCACTATGGCCACAGTAAAGTGACTCTAAAACAAGTAAAGAAAAAGAAAAGCACATCTCTAAATATTTATATATATATATATGCGATGATTTGACAAACAGTGCTGAATTTTACAATTCTGTAAATAATAATACTAATAATAACAATAATAATGTGTGTGTTTGCATCACTATAAATACTTCTGGAATGTGACTGGCATGAGTAGGCCATAATTTCTAAAGGCATCCCAACCTGAATACCCAACCATTTTGCATGGACTTGCTAGGTTGAGTATGGTATATTAGAGTTAACAGCGATTGAGGATTTTAAATTCTTTAACAGAACATATCTTTAGTGGCAACTATAAGACAGGTCATTTTTTTTTTTCTATTGATGGATACTATGGTCTGGTGGACAATTCTGAAATTGTCCTTTTCAGCACTTTCAGCAACCACTTAGGTGGCATTTTATAAATGTGTGCTTATCTGTTTCAAATAGATATGAAAATACGTAAAAAGGAAAGAAGTGTGACCAAAAGATCAGAACTTTAACCTTTTATTCGTTTAGATTCTTCTTGAGTGAAGAATGGGATTAAGAGAAGAAACATTGAATTTCTACATGCAAGTAGTTGGAAAGAAAATATGATCAGAGATTTCCAAGGCAATGAGGAAAAAGAATTATAAAGCAAGGCATCTGGATTTATTTCAAACATTTTGTCATTTAAAATGTGTGAATCCTTTCCCAACATGTTTTCTATTAAATATGTTCAAAAATATTAATGGAGGTAATGCAAAAACGCCATAGTTTGATAGAAAGTCAGAATTAAAATATCTAAAGAAGTATGAGTTTGCTGGAAGAATCTTAGTAGCTATACTGAGCAAAAGGGAAGTAAGGTATATATCTGCAGATTAAATACAACATAGAATCCAGGCTGGGAGATACTTAACATATGCTTTCTCTATCACTCTAGAACCACTCGTCAGTTTTTATAATATATATTCAATGAGGTTTGGAATGAGGTTTTTCCAATTTATTTCCAAAACCCAATGTCTCAGTCTAGTAATGAAGTGTAGGTTTATTTTTATTTGCTTATTATTTCAATCAATCCCACACACACACAATTGCACATCTACCTAAAAAAACCTCTTGTAAATGTGCAGCAACAGGTGCAGCAGGGATGTGTTTGGTGAAGATATGTAAGGATTTTGCATACTAAACACTATGTTACATGCATAATTGCATTTGTGTACTTTTGCATACACTCACATCAATACATACATAAAAAAAGATGACAAAAGAGGAAAAAGAAACGTCTGAGATGATAGTGTGCTAGTCTACAAGTTTCACAATAGCTAGTAACATGTGGTTCAGAGTTCAAATCCCTAATGGTGAGCTTACTCGCTTTTCATAACTGCTGGATTTCTCAATGTCTTCACTTCTTATAGTGCATGTGTTTGTCATAAGTATTTTACTGTGAAATGGATGCATCAAGATCATCCTACTCATTATTTAAAGTACATTGTCTATGCTGGTATAAACTGGACAGTTTGACAAGAGCTAGGAAATCAGAAGACTGCACCAAGCTTTACTATCAACTTTTGCATGGTTTCCATGCCTGGATGCCCTTCCAAACGCTGACCACTTTTCAGTGTGTAATGAGTACTTACAATGTGGAACCAACAGCAATGACATCACCAAATAACTAACAAGACCCTCCACACCCACCACATCTGACTGGAGAGTAGTAATGAGGGAGGTGAATTTGTGCTAGGTGATGAGAGATTACAGTATGAATAGAGGAATAGAAATAGGTGTCTTACAGTAAAGGAGATATATGGCTACTTCAGTAGGAGAGTAGAAAGAGAAGAGAGAAGGTGAAGATGCAACAGAGATATACAAGGAAGTGTATACAAGCAAAATGCAGTCAAATATATACTTTGCATACATATACCCACGTATGCATATACATGAGTATATAATTATACATGTGTAAGCATGTGGTGACCATTCATTTAGTGTGACTTTTTCAAAGACAAGCCAAACAGCAATTAAACCTATTTCTCGTTACCAGTCACTATTCGGTCCAAAAAAGGTTCATTTGTGAGATGTGACAGCAAAGAAGAATACACATTCACTCTCTGTGTGCGATTAGACGCGGAAAGTTTGTGAGGAACCCATTGACTCAATTTACTGACTTTTCCGATGGCACACAAGTGTCGATGAATAATTGAATGACCAAATCCAAGCTTCTCTGCTAGTTGCTCAACAGTTACAATGGGATTTTGTTCCACCAGGGTTCATAGAACGTCCTCATTGAGCTCTACAGATCTTTCAGGACAAGGCTCGTCTTCTAGGCTGTAGTTTCCGGCTCGGAATTTCTGTAACCACTGTTGACACTGGCTTATGCTTATTGTCTGATCCCCATATACTGCATTAATATTCCTTGCACTTTCCATTGTGTGGTTGCCTTTATTGAACTCAGAAAGCAAAATATGCTGAATAAATTCCTTTGTCACTGCCACTATAACTTTGAAAAAATAACTTAAAATTGAACTGCACTCTTAAAAGTTTGCACTAAGAAAAAGCACAAGGTAAAATTACTACCTGCTTTTATAGTAAGTTAATGCAGGTAGTTTATCCCATCACCCTCTGACTTTTAGTTCATGCAATTGAAAAATCTGCATTATTTATGGGATAACCCAATATATATATTGCACTAGTTTCATATATGTGTATATATTGTTTTATTTCTTACACACACCTGGCAGATCCTATATAAATTTTCAAACACATCTCTAAGGTTTTATTTGCATGCACTTTAAAATTTAAAACATTTCTTTTTAATAAAACTGATATGACCTATTTTTATGGGTCTTTATGGTTGCTTTGCTTCTACAGTTTACTTGATTTTTTTCTGTAATAGATAAGGATTTCTTATAACATCAGGCCAAAAATATGGATAACAGTGCATACATGATAAAATAAAATTATATAACTGGTACTTATTTTATAACCCAGAAGGATAAAAGAGAAAAATATTTGAACAGAGACTTAACTAAATACCATATGGCATTTTGTTTGGAACTCAATTTGTAGGCAATAACAAAAATGCACTCTTCAACTGATTTTGTTTGCACTCACATACACAAAGCTAAATTTATACAAAAGTGAGTTTACAATTGCATACAAATATACACCAAATGGAATTTATTTGCACATAGACACACCAATTTGGTCATGACACTCCAACACACAATCTATTTTGCTATACTCACATATACACATTTATGTTACTGTAATTTTATAGACACACTGAAGTGTATAGCCAGGTGAGAATGCTTAAACTCACATGCACAAACAACTACACATGCATATACTGTATACTTTATAAATATACTTCAGTTAAACATAATTACACATATAGGAAGTTTACAAATAAAAATACACTTGAAAAAGCAATCAAGTACATCAATAAGTGCATTAGGAAGTAATGAATGCAGTATTCTTCACACTAACTGCTGGTGCACAGATAGAATATCAAGCTGCTTCTGCAATCCTTATGCATTTACATTATATAATGGCTACAAGTGCTTGCAGCCACTAGCATATTTAAGATATGGTCCATGATTTCATATGCAAGTCATTTAGGCAAAAGCAACACACTAAACAACCTGGAATTGAAACATGCAAAAAAATAAACACTAACAAACAAGTTACATCCCAGTGTAAAAACACAGTGCATGTTAAGTAGAACTGAAGCATATCCATAGACACAGTTGCACTCATGTTTGCAAATCATATACACTACACTTGTAACATAACATACACATTTGAACTTGCAATTTAATAAGATATTAAAAAAAAAAACAACCTCCTCTTTAAAAATCAATCCAGCACACATACATCAATATCTCTACCGTTTCTTGAATACAGACCCTCACCTTCTCCACCCATTATGCAATTGATGTCAAGCAGTTTCAGATGCAGATGTAACCTACAAACTAAACTCAAAAGTCAAGCATTTATATGAAGAAATTATTATTATCGCTGTTGTTACTACTACTACTACTACTACTACTACTACTACTAGTACTACTACTACTACTACTACTACTACTACTACTAATAATAATAATAATAATAATAACAATAATATTTTGCCACAAAGGAGAAAAATGTAGAGACATTACAAGATGGTGGGGTTTTATATAATCAAGTATGAGAAAACATAGGCATAAACAGTATAAATGCAAAAGAAATAAAACAATCCATCTCAAAAGGGGTTAACTATTTTGGACCAATTAAGGAAACCTAGATATCAGATTACCCTTATTGTGAACAGCAAATACCTTCTCCAAGCAGTGATTTTCCAGTCACAGGCATATTATAACAGAGCTGTTCACTCAGGACATGCTTGTCATTCTCAACCACCTTTTAACAAATTTACTTTCACTTTCACTTTCCTCTTCAAGACAAACTTGAAGATGATGATATGGCTTGCCTGAAGATAAAAGTGTCAATCATCAGTCATGCTCACTATATAACAACTTTTGCCATAAACACCAGACAGAAGAAAACTGCCTGCAATTCCCAACCGAAAAAAGATGGCAGGGTAATCTGCACAACAGATTCAACTAAGAGTTGGTTGATTAAAGACAAAATATAAAACAATGATACAAACAATTGGAAGGTAGATAAGGTAACACAAACTAAAACAAACCAAAAGACATCAATTTGGACTAGAGATAAGTTACAAGATTTGTTTGAAGATGGGAAAATGCAAAAATTAAACAGTTTGTTTACTTGTGTTTGGGATGTTGAAGTTCTGTTAGCTTGTTTAATATTTAAATAAACATACATAAACATAAAACACATTTTTCTCGCTAATCTTCAAAATCATGGTTGTGTATAACAAAACTGAATATTACTTTTTCAAGATGTTCAAGCATTAGTATGGGTTTTCTAAGCCTAAAATTACACTTTAAAATCTGTGGATAATAAATGTCGTAAATTCGGATTTTCTAAAATGCAGGAATTTTCTGCAAAATGCATGATAGTATGGTGAATGATGAAAATTCTTGCGTAATACGAGATTGACAAGCCTGTTATTTGCTAATTTGAGTTAATTTTTTAACTGTAAAAATAGTGAAGTTACGTCAAAAAGATTGAATGCAATAAATTTTATTTAATTTAAATAAAATATTAGAAAACCATTCATGCATTGGATCTATTTCAAAACGGGGGCACCAGTTTTCATTTATGTTTTATGTAGTGCTTTTGGTACTGAAAGACTTTCAAACTTCGTATACTTATCTATTTTGTGTTATAGAACAAAAAAAAAATTTTGTATTCGAATTTATTTCATGTAAAAAATTGTCTTATTTCGATAATTTCTACTAATCACTGACGTCTATTCAGTTGAAAACAGTTAGCGCTGTAACAGTGTATATCGTATTAATCCCCTAACCCTAACCCTAACTAGACTGTTAACCCTAACCCTAACTAGACTGTTAACCCTAACCCTAACCCTAAAACTAACCCTAACTCTAAAATTATTACACACATAGATACGCACA
>NC_068985.1:103167248-103176163 GCF_001194135.2 Octopus bimaculoides | reverse complement strand
ATTATATAAACAATATATGCGTATAAATTACGATTAAACAGGATGAAATATGTCACAGGGAATAACATTTTTATGACCGCCCAGCAGTAACTCTATTCAGCTGAATAGACGTCAGTGATTGGTTGAAATTACAGAAATACGACAACTTTAACATGGAATAACTTGCGATGTACGTTTTTTTGTTAAGAAGACTAAGAGTAAAAGATGTTTTATATGACACATTCTACCAGTGTCCCAAGTTTCAAAGTGTTTCGTTAGTGTTTCGTTAAGAAAATACTGGTGCCCCCCGTTTTGAAATAGATCCCATGCATTATTTTGGGTTAGGGAATTCCATCCCTAACCGTAACCCTAACCCTGACTCTTAAAACCCTAACCCTAACACCGTAGTGAAGATCGTGCGGGTGTTACGGAAAAGGCCGATCTTTGGTAAAGATCGCCGAAGACACTTTTTACAAAAAAGGCCAATATTTAGGACTCGTACCGTAAGATCGTCCCCATTAAGAACTTATTAAAGACATACCTTACGCTTTTTTTTTTCTCCTTCATGAATTATCCAGAGAAAAAATAGTCAACCAATATTTCTAAAAGATGAGGCAAAATGGCGTTGGGCATCGAACAGCGTCTGTCTCTCGCTCTCTCGCAAATTATTTCACCTTCTCAATACAATTAAATTCAAATAAATACATCATACACATATTATTACTTTCTTTTATATTATCAGAATAAAAATAAAAATTGTCATATGTTAAATACAGTGTAATGAATGGTTAAAAGGAGTTTATAAGGATCTTTAACTACAAGCAACAACTGCTTTTAAGATTAACATTGGTAAAGCATAAATATCGCTAAACTCCATTCCTTCACATTCTTTTATAGTCTGAAATCAATTAAACTCATCTACTATTGACGTTTACGAGAAATTCATCTATGAGGACACTAGACCTGCTAAAAATAGCAATCAAATCACATCCATCGTCTTAAAAAGATGACCACATTGGATAATGTACTCCGGAATACATTCTGAAGAGTAAAAAAAAAACATACAAGATGGTCATGAATAGGATGTCTTTGATCGTATATCAGTTCAATCAGGTCCGAACTGTGACTAAACAACAACATGTTTACGAAAATGTCAAACAATCGACTATTAATTACATGACAAAAAGGATAAAGAGACTGAAGTAACATTTTGTGAATATGAAATGAGAAAGAAGCAAGACTCAGTGAAATTGTTTTAAACGTAAATAGCATGTACGCTTTTGATTTGAAATCGAACTCATTACATTTTTTTTGATCTGCTGAAGCTAGTTACAGAATATTCAGTCAAATATATTCTTTAATTTAAAAGACAATGTCAGTAAACTAGTAACATTCATTAAGTTTGCTTTCTTCACACACTGTTCATTAAGCTTCGCCGGCTTCAAATCGATCGTCTGCTAAATCGTTGAAGATCGGGTTAGAGAGTGAAAAAAAACGAAGCTAAGACTAGTGAGAGAGGGGGTATTATTTATTTATTCATTTATTTTTAGCCCATGGCAGCTCTGATCCAACAGCAGATCAATGATTTAGGATAACAAAATTTATATTTTAATTCAGATATAATGTGTACTACTATTACACTGTATAATAAATTCTTGTCAGAGTTTTGGAATAGCTATCACTACTATTTCATGAGGATGCAAAAGGGTGCAGAATTGGAAGGGGTAGGCGACAATGTAAAAAAAAAAAAAAAAAAAATTGAATAAAAAATTTTTCCAGAATCAAATTCCTGTTGTATGAAACAAAGGAATACAAGAAGAACAGCGAAAAGCATCCAATTCTGTACCCTTTTCCTTCCTCTATAAGGTAGTGATATTCTTTCAAAAGCTCCACTATAAATCTTACTCTTTTCCATATTTAAGAGAGTGTAAATACTGCCTGGAATTTAAATGAAAGTTTTGAACAGGAATGCTTTTGAAGGTTTTTTTTTTTTCACTGAAACAAAATAATATAATTTTTCAGGTAAATAAAATAAAACATGAAATAAAAAGCTATTTGCATGGATGCGAAAGCGTATTTTGTAGCAAGGTCGAATGGCCATTAAAGGTTGATTCTTTGGCTAAAGAGGAGACAGTCGAAAGTGGAAATAATAAAATCACGAGAGAAATAAATAGTAGAGATGCGATGAAGTGACAAAAGAAATATCAAATAGAAACAAAAAGAAACTAATAATATTTAAGTCATGGTGGCGACAGGGAAATCCTCAACTAGATTAACCAACACCTGGAAAAAAAAATTCTTTTGTCCCTAATTGAATTTTAGGGTCTTTATAATTTCATGTAAGGATGTTTTCATAGCGATCCTTCTTTATTAGTATAAATAGTGTCGGTATGAGAAGACGGTGTTATTCAACCTCTTTTTTAGGCTAACCACTTTATCCATGTCATAAAGGTTGATTATGTGGGTGATGATGTCTACCAATATGGAAGGATTGCCATTTTTAGAACTTAAGCATATTTTTGATCAAATGTATTCTTGCTAAGACCATCCCACTTTTTACTGAAACATAGTGAATGTATCTAGGGCTACACTATCAAATAAAATTTAAGCTTAAGCAATTTAGCTGTTTTTCCTAGCAAGTCGAGCGACAACTGTGGATGGAACTCGCTGATCCCTCATTTGCTTACAATGATAAAATATAAGGTGTTGCTTGAACCTATATAATAAACTATTAAACCAATACATAAACTATGAGAACTGTAGTGCGTTCACGCGTTCTTATAGAACGATATTCATGAAATCGATTTAAATTCCATGCTTAAGATAAATACACTCTTAAACGTGAAGTGTGATTATCATAAATTTTCAATTCCACTTGGTCTGATTTAAAGTTAAGAATTAAACTTGACTGAGAAAAATCTTATAATTGAATAACAAAATGACTAACGCTCTATTATTCAGCACATACATGAAACAAGAAGGAGCAAATGGACCAGTCAGTCTCAGGAGCAGGTGTGAGGGACCTATTTTGTCTGGTAACCAAGAGGAGGGAATGCCCAAAGTAACATTAGCCTGGGTGCTCAGACACATTGCTACTCCACTTATACTCCTGTTTATATATGTGTACGTGTGTGTGTGTGAGTGTATTTTCACACATAAAAAGGTGTATATACATGAGTGTATACACACATCAGTGGAAGCGCAATGGCCCAGTGGTTAGGGCAGCGGACTCGCGGTCATAGGATCGCGGTTTCGATTCCCAGACAGGGCGTTGTGAGTGTTTATTGAGCGAAGACACCTAAAGCTCCACAAGGCTCCGGCAGGGGATGGTGGCGAACCCTGCTGTACTCTTTCACCACAACTTTCTCTCACTCTTACTTTCTGTTGTCTCTGTAATTCAAAGGGTCAGCCTTCTCACACTGAGCCATGCTGAATATCCCCGAGAACTACGTTAAGGGTACACGTATCTGTGGAGTGCTCAGCCACTTGCACGTTAATTTCACAAGCAGGCTGTTCCATTGATCGGATCAACTGGAACTCTCGACGTTGTAAGAGACGGAGTGCCAACAATACACACACCAGACCACATATATCAGCAAGGCAAACCAGCATTTAACATTTTAATTGATGTATTATAGGTCACTACATGCACAAAATGCTGATGCTAGTATTTTTTTAACCCTGAATTAATAAAAATTGGTTTGTCTATCTTCTCGTATAACTCTGATAATGTCGCATATTTCTGTTTTACATTTACTACTTGGCTTGCTTTTCCTGTTGTCTTTTCTTCGCCATTACCTTGCCAAGTAAACATGATACATTATTATTGGTTTTGAACTAAAATCCCTGAATAGCTTTGGAGAGAAACAGACGAGAAAGAAAATTCTCGAGATGAAAGAGGATCCTTAGAAGAGAATGAAAAGGAAGATGGAAGAGAGTGTGTGTGTGTATGTGAATACATAAGAATACAGGTGGGGAACAGTTAGAAAATGGCGTGTGAGATTACCATATAAAAATGGCGATGGTTTCAAATGTCAAATTACTCTACTCTTATCAGACAATAAAAGAGAAGTTTCTGGTTACAAAGCACCACTCTAAGATTGATTCACTCCGGGACATCAAAATGAAAAAAGAAAAAATACATTTCAAGGCCGATTCATAACACTCTGAATTGCTTTCAAATACCTAAGCAGGATTTTGATAAGTAACCAACCTTCTCCCTCACATAAAGATGATGGAATTCCAATACATTATGATTTTTCTTACTTCCCATATAAACAGTGTCGTGTTATATTTGACAGTCCATAATATAAGGTCCAGATACTTAGATTGGTACCAAAAATCAACAAAACCAGACAAACAATAAACATTAAAAAGAGAAAATTAGATTTTAGAAAGAGAAAACTACGTCAAGAATATCAGTGAGGTCTACTAGATAAATCCAAAGTATTATTTATTGTCTGACAGTTAATATTGATTTATTTTTCTTACTATATAACATAGTGCACGTTATATAACTGAGAAAAGAAAAAAAGGCAAGAAAATTTCCAGTTCATTTCAGCTAATACTCTTGGTACAGACATGAACATCACATAATCTCATGACAAAACATGTAAAATCATGGTTCTGTGACGCAAAAAAAATATGTTGACCTCTTTTGACCAGAGTTCTCATATTTATGGAGAATAAACAAAAGAGGGAGACTGAGTATTATTTTTGCCTTTTCTGGGACATTAAGTAGCAAGGAGTTGACACTAGGTCATGTTATTAGGTTCAGAGAAATTACCTGAATTTCTTGCAAAATAACTACACAAAAAGTATATTCTATGACAAAGATACTCAAACTTCATTCCATTTGACAACAGAGCAAACGAGTTAACACTCAACATTGACAGTGAGTGTTTTTTTCAAAGAATGCAACAGAAAGCATTCATAGTCACTTGGAAAGTAGAGCCAGAAAAAATTAAAACTTTATCAGCGTGAACAGTGTTGTTGTTAGCCGGTGGATTAACTTCTATCACAACTGAAAATCTATTCCAAACCATTAATGCACAGATCCTTTCCTCGGCAACCTCTTCCCACCATTATTAACCTTATCATTAACCCTAGCCGTTTCTCTACGACTTATTTTCATTCCAAGCAACTATCCTGGTCATTCATTCCATGCATACATATATTTATCTTTGTGCACACACACACACACACACACACACACACACATATATATATACATTCTCACATCTGTATATATTTGTGATGTGTGTATATAAAGGTTACATTCATGCACATTTATTTGTATCTCAACAAATATACGTGCATATGTATGCATCCATGCACATAGTCAATTTGAGCAATGTGGGCTGGGAGTGAGTATAGGTGGAGGCAGTTAAAAAATAATCCAATTACAATTTATTTATTGTACAATTTAAGGTCAGTAGTTCAATTTATGAGCAATGAGATAGTCAGTATTTGGAAAGCGAACATTTACAGATGCAGGCCAGTAAATTTGGTGGAATCATTAATCTGTGTATGTGTACATGCATCATGCACTGAAAACCAGATTTTATTTTATGATAGATAAAGCAAAAATTCCTCAGCCCTTTGAAGGCTACATTTCCTCACATTCGGTAAAAATGTGTTTATTACAGTAGTTGTGGTTGGCGTTAGGAAGGGCATCCAGCTGTAGAAACTCTGCCAAATCAGACTGGAGCCTGGTGTTGCCATCCGGTTTCACCAGTCCTCAGTCAAATCGTCGAACCCATGCTAGCATGGAAAGCGGACGTTAAACGATGATGATGATGATGATGATGTATGTATATGTATATATATGTATATATATGTATGTGTTATTTATATATATATATATATATATATATATATATATAATCATAAATATACAGAGATTACCTTGAGTTGCTTCTCCAACATACTGAAAATTTAGAAATAGCAGTCAAAGAACTACTGATTCCAAACTACAAATTTTTTCTCTAAAGACAGGTTTGTTTTTGCTTTTCTCTCCTGTTTTTTGTTCTGTGTGTGCCATAAATATCGCCATCCGTTAGAGAAAAAATTTGTAGTTTGGAATCCGTAGTTCTTTGACTGCTATTTCTAAATTTTCAGTATGTTGGAGAAGCAACTCAAGCTAATCCCTGTATATTTATGATTATAAATGGTTTTACCGATAAAGGTTTTTTCATACTGAACTACTTGGCAAAATTGTTAATTATTAATTTTATTACTAATTGACGATTCCCTGCCCTATATCTGTATATTATATATATATATATCTATATATATAGCTTTTTTTAAATTTCTCTTCAGCCAATGTTAATTTAGATATCAACAGCTAACTAGGAAGACTCTTAACACAAATTCAGCTAATAAATTGAAATGCAGTTAAAAATAACCCTGGCTAACTCATTCTTACTCATCAACCATGTAAACTCTTCTCTTGTGGGTGAAATTGTTGTTCAGTTAAGCATTCTAAATTATAAGTTTCTTTAATAACAAGATATTGCTTAAGAATGCTGGAGGCAGGGCTGTAGAATGCCCAAAATAATTTATATAGTACATGTCAACAAACATCTTAAGTTAATTTTTTTATTACCTAAGTTAGGTCATGGGAGCTAATAAAAGAGACACTATGTAGGTCACTGAGGGTCACTAGACATTGACATTCTCACTTACTATGAGATTAGTAACATTAATTCTGACTCAACTGGGAATAGGTTAATGAATTTTATAGTTGCTTTATTTAGCATTGCTTTGTAACTGCTTTGATCAAAGTAGCTATAACATTTATTTTGAAGAAACTAAAAGTGCAAGAGACCTAGTTCTTAAATATTATTCTAATACACACACACACACACACACACACACACACACACACACACACACATATATATATATATATATATATATATATACATATATATATAGACTGACATATATACAGACAGACATGGATACATATATATAATGTATAAAATGAATATTTTCACATTACACTATTATCTCTTTAGAATGTTAAATCACTTTCAGGCTTTCTTTTTTGTTTCTCTATTTTCCGTGTATCTTCCAAGATTTTGTGTTACTTCAATCTACTTTCAATGACAGCTATGTTCTGAACAGTCACTAACTTGCTTCTACTTCTTTCCTTTCTGGCTCTGAAGTTCTCAACCAACATACCCTATTCTGAACATCTGATACAAATAAGCTAACACAATAACAAGATTCAAGAAAATGGTGTAGTTTCATCATCATCATCATCATCATCATCATCGTCGTAGTTTAACATTCGCTTTCCATACTAGCATGGGTTGGACGATTTGACTGAGGACTGGTGGACCAGGAGGCGACACCAGGCTCCAATCTGATTTGGCAGAGTTTCTACAGCTGGATGCCCTTCCTAATGCCAACCACTCTGAGAGTGTAGTGGGTGCTTTTACGTGCCACCGGCACGAGGGCCAGTCAGTCGGTACTGGCAATGGCCACGCTCGAAATGGTGCATTTTACATGCCACCTGCACAGGAGCCAGTTCATCGGCACTGGCAATGCTCTCGCTTGAATGTCTTTTCATGTGCCAGGGAGGCGACATTGGTAACGATCTGGAAAAAAAAAACCCAGTTGTCCTATTGCACACAGATGGACACAGCACAGCAGTTAACCAAGGGTTTCCAAGAAGAAAATATTTATTGAGTAAATTACCAGGATATCATATGGAAAGCCAGTTAATACATAATATTAAATAATCATAGACATGTAGTCATTACTTCAAAGAAAGGACCTAGAGAGATAACAATTACCAATGAACAACATATATTTATATATATACCCATATATATTTTTTTATATACCTACAAAAATATATACATGTACACACATACAGATATGTATACACACACATAAACATATGTATAAATAGAGATATACACACACACACACATGTATATATTTAATTAATACCGATAGTATAAATTATCATCTGTTTCAGTCAGTTAGGCAATTTCAAGCAGATATTGTTTAACTGACTGGAACAGGTTATATGCTGCATCTATATCAATTGTATATGTCCAATCAGTAGTAAATGCTTAGAGTTTTCTATTAGGATAGTGAACTAGCTCAACATTGAACTAACACTTTTAACTATACATACATGTTACATGCACACACATATGCACACACATACACACACACACATACACACACGTAATTTATATGATTGTATGTAATGAAAGTAAAAATATTAATTCTCCCCAATCCACAGAAGTTCGCTAAAAATAGCTGACAATTTTTACTACCTCGGTGACCTAATTAGCAGCAGAAGTGGGTGTGCTGGAGGTATAGTAGGCTAAGTTAGGATGGAAAATATTTAGGAACCTATTAGCTACACTGACTACAGAGGATTTCTATCTCAAAGTAAAGATGAGACTGCATGATGCATGTGTACAAAATGCAATATTACATAGTAGTGAGACATGCTTTTGAAATCTGAAGATTGCAATGATTGGAAAGAAATGACATATGCTTGCTCCAGAGGATGTAAAATGTTCGTGTATCTTGTACAACAAAATGTAGTGAGTTGTTGATAGAAAAACTGAATATAATGAGTATCAAATGTAACATTAAGGCTGATATGGGCATATGATGCTGTTGTTGGCACTCCGTCGCTTACAACGTCGAGGATTCCAGTTGATCCGATCAACGGAACAGCCTGCTCATGAAATTAATGTGCAAGTGGCTGAGCACTCCTCAGTCACGTGCACCCATAACGTAGTTCTCTGGGATATTCAGCGTGACACAGTGTGACAAGGCTGACCCTTTGAATTACAAGCACAACAGAAACAGGAAGTAAGAGTGAGAGAAAGTTGTGGTGAAAGAATACAGCAGGGTTCGCCACCATCCCCTGCCGGAGCCTCGTGGAGCTTTAGGTGTTT
>NC_068985.1:103163900-103167238 GCF_001194135.2 Octopus bimaculoides | reverse complement strand
AAAGTTGTGGTGAAAGAATACAGCAGGGTTCGCCACCATCCCCTGCCGGAGCCTCGTGGAGCTTTAGGTGTTTTCGGTCAATAAACACTCACAACGCCCGGTCTGGGAATCGAAACCGCGATCCTAGGACCGTGAGTCCGCTGCCCTAACCACTGGGCCATTGCGCCTCCACGCATATGATGCATATGGAGGATAATTGTTGTATAATAAAGTACCAAGAATTTTGTGTAGATAAAACCTATGGAATGAGACTTACTTGCAATGCCAAACAAAACAAAATCTGTTGTATATGTACTTTTTCCAAAACTTTAAGAGTATTGTGAAAGGCCTGGTTGGAGGCCCAATCTTCTGAGTTCTTTTACAGGGCTCAGAAAAACTGAAGGATCATTGCAATAAATGTGTGGATCTCATAGGGAGAATACGTTAAATAAAATCATACTTAACTCATCCTCCTCTATTTTCTTTTACACAAAGCCAGGAACTTTTCAGCATCCCTCGTACATTAACAGATATAACATATTTACAAGAGTTTTCATTACAAGGTTTCCAAATTAATGGATCTTATAACGAAGTCACACATATTTCTACCAGAACTTTGTCATATCTACACAAATGAATGTCAAATAAGAACACATTCTTTTAATCTGGTTTTTAAACAAAATTCACATTATTGAGATTTATTTTATGTCAGCAGAAACTTCAAACACCACAAGCAACAAATAATTTTTTGAAATAGTCAAATCAAAGAGTTTATGGTCTCCAAGGCACCTAACATGAAAGACAAGATATATATAAATATTATCTAAAAAATGTTATTAAAGAAACCCTAATAGTTGACAATGGATATCTATCATAAAATAGGAAAGCACCATATGATGGAGACTTTGAATCAAAATTTAACCAATTTAGCCAATACTTGACATCAAAGGATAGTAACCTATTGCTAAGACATAACCACATAAATATGTGTATACATAAACTCTGTCAGGTACAATTGTAAATATTTTAACAAGAGTTCTGAAAATGAAATGTTCACTTCAACAAAAGATGGAGTTAAACAATTTCGGATAGCACAGTATATTGGTAGCAATGAGACATTTTGGAGAATAATTAGGCAACCCTATTCATGAACAAAATCTATCAGTTTAAGAACTGGTTGTTCACTTAGAGAATGGACAAATACTCTCTTTTACTGTAGAAATTGTCATTTAATCCTTTCTTCCAAAGGAAACTACATTAATGGCATTTTCAAATTTTGCCAGAAACACTCTTTTGCTCAAACACTGCTGCATGATCAGTTACCATCCTTTTATGCATGAAACAATAAACAAAGGAATTCCTAAAAAAAGAGGCTCTGAGTTTGATGAAGGTTATCCAGATATGCAATTAAACAATATTCAAGAAAGTGTATAAATTGTGCATCCAACTCAACAAGAATGCTTCTTGACTGGACTACTTCTTCATGAAATCTATGGTTTCACATGCATTTTTGATCTTCAAATAGTTGGCACTCATGTTTACCTTTCTTATAGAGTAGCATCTTTTAGACTAAGGCTGCTAGAGGATAATAGTCAACTAATGGTAACTATGCTGGAGATTTTTTACTTCATGCACAGCCAAACGCTTGAGAACACCATTTGCTGGTCTATTTACAAAAGGTGATTTAAGAGACCCAATACCAATATGGGAACAAATGACAAGAAGTTGCATGCTGCTAAAAAATAAAAAAGCCTACAAATGCATGTGAATTTGTATAAAACATAGCTTTGCTATGTTATATAAATAAATAAATAAAATAAACATTCAAAATTAATCGGACTATTTGTTGCGAAAATTTTATCCTTCAATGATTTTTTTTTTTTTCAGATATGTGTCGTGAGAAAATCTGCAATGAAATTTAAATCGTAAATATTATTGTTAATGTTCTTTTGTGTCATATCAACTAACACGAAGATGACTAATGCTTGTTTGTGAACGAAAATATTTCTTTTTAATCATCTAAAGTTATAAGAAATAAAAAAAATAAAAAGCACTTCATCGTATATAAATACTAATATTTTCTCATTGTTAGTCATGTGAACAATGCCATCGAACTTCGAGAAACGTTGCAGTATGTGTTTCTCAGGAAGAGAAGATTCGAACAAACCGTAGACGTGAGAAGGTAAATGTGCGTGATTCGATTTCGATTTCCAACCGTAAGTAATTTAATGTCACATATGTAGCTGACTAATGCTTCCTAAAGTGCATGAATTTTACAAAATTATAAATATAACACCTTTTATTAGTTGGAGATAACTGATAATGTATGATTTCGATGCTGAATTCGTATTTTCTTGTTTTTCGTTTTTTTCCTTTTTGCCTGAATGTTATTTTAAATGTTAATGAATATAAATGTGTATAACAATAACAACAAACAGTTTTTAACCCAACATAGCTTTATTTGCTTCGAGACCCATCGTTCCAAAGGAAATTATTTCACGTTCTCTCGAAGTTTATGAATTCTTATGACATCAAAACAATATTTTATTAAATGTATGAACAAATGCATGAATATGATATAGTATTTAAAGACTATCTAAAATATTTGAAAGTGTCATCAGGGAACATGTAGCTTAACATAAAATCAATTTGATAAATGTGTAATAATCATCGAAAAGGCATAATTTTGCGTTTATTACGGTGCCAGGTATTAAACAAACCGTGGGTGTTCAATTAAAAACCTCGCCGGTTATTGTACGTATGGCATTCTTTAATAAACATTAAAAGCAATTGATATGGAAAAACTACGACCAGAAATCGAAGCTGGTTTTTCAGATACATTGACTTATCTTCAACACGTTTGTAAGTGACCGATAACATAACGGTGACAATTGCTCAAATCTGTCCTATTAGCAATGGAGCAATAATCAAACCATTTTATCTTACTTATTTATAGATTTTTACTTGCTGGGTCAGAAGGACAGAGCGGTGCTCGAACCCTTTGCATGCCATTGGTGTCATTAATGTTCCTCTTGACCCTTTATAAGTTAACCCTTGTGGAAAGTGGGTGGGGAAGTTCTGGAAAGGAAGGAATGGGAACAGTGATGGGAACTAGAGATGTAGTTTTCAACCATTTTTTTTACTTATTGGACCCCTTCGATAACTATTTTATCTTGGTGGACCCCATGGCCATTTGATGTTTAAAAACAAATTTTATAGATGCTTCCTTCAAGATTCCTATTTTGTTTTTCACACGTTCACTTGTGTAGGTTTGCAATAGCACTCTCTGAAAGATCATGTTTCAGTGGCTGGAAACAAGTTGAATTCTGGAAAACGTTAGAGAAAGAGGTAAAATTTCC